>NC_046986.1:17371955-17651955 GCF_009769545.1 Cyclopterus lumpus | reverse complement strand
TGGATGCATCAGCTACACACAAAACACAAACACACATACAAATCAGATGTCACTCACTAGGATTTACCTGAGATTGTAGAGTGTGTGCGTGTAATGTTTTCTGTGACCGTGTAGGAATGGCTTCTTGTCCCACGGGATTTCTAGTTCACCTATTTCTTGACCCACGTCCATCTGCCACACACACACAGACACACACACACACACACACACACACACACTGTACATCTATGTTTAGGTCTAGAAACATTTGGACTATCAATGCACACATGCATGTTTGCACTGACATCCATGCAGAAAGCCTCACAAGGTCGTCATGGTGACTTCAGCTCCTGTGGTCATGCTTTCTTTCATCCTGTATCATCCTTACATTTGTTCTACGTGAGAAGATGTCACATTTAAACTGGTACTAATGAAAGATAGAATTTGTTATTTGTTAACGGTGAAAGGAGAATCAGTAAAGTTCATAATGCTACTGATTTTTGTAAATTAGTTTTATACAATAACGAGGAAGATGATGTTATCAGTCCAAATTCTCGATACAAAAGGGCCAACGTTCAGTGGATCAGTTAAAAATAAATTAACATACATAAATAGTGACTTGCATATGGAATATGAAAATAAAAGTCATACAGTCAGATATTTCTCAGGGTTTACGGTTGCAGTTTGAATGTTTACCTTGCCATCACTTTAAAAAAAACAAAAAAACACGTAACATTGGGATTGGACTTGTCTCCTTGAAGTGGCGTCAGAAAAGTAAAAATTGGTTATTAAACAGTCTCCGTACTCTTTGTGTTGTTGTAACTTTATTATTTCAGTATTTTATGTCAGAGCCGATTGCTGACAGCAGCAGCATTTCTGAAAACAAAGCAGATCACCATCATTGTCGTCCTCACCATCAGCACAAACTGGAGTCTGAGGCAGCGGGTTTTACTCACAACAGCACCTTCAGCATCCTGTTTCCTCTGTAGTCAGCAAGTGGTGAGGACTCCACACCGCCCCTCTGTCGTTCAGCTCAGTGGGTCTGATCCCACATCTGTCCTCTGGTCTGGGAGGTTTGCTTTTCTATCATACGGCCACAAAAACCTTGAAATAGACTTTGTTATAACTTCGTTACGGTAACAGCTCGGTTTTCCTCGAGAGCCTTTTATGTCTGTTATGTACAAGCAAAGTTAGTGAAGTGTGAAGTACAGAAGCTGTGTTCGACTACCTGAATGGCTTCATTTCCTTTCCTTACTATTCCCTCTATTTTCTGTCTTTTCTCATCATTCAGCGAGTGTGCATGTAATGAAGCCTGTCATTACAGTACAGCAGGGAGGAGTCTCTCCCTGCACAGCCAGAGGATGCAGCCACAACACACACACAGTGTTTGTGTGTGTGTGTGTGTGTATGTGTATATATATATATATATATATATATATATATATATATATATATATATATATATATATATATATATATATATATATATATATATATATATATGCATGCTGCTGACACAACTTGAAGAGCTGACTCTGCTAAATTTTTAGATCTGAACCATATGGACGAGAAACTTCTTCAGCCAATCACAGCCAACAACTTACTGTCACGAATTGGAGTCAGAAGTTAGTTTCACTACAAACTTTTTTTTTCATGTACTTTAACTCTAAAGCAGACAACAGATATAGTGCATACTTTACTCCATCCAAGAAGTTCCAACTTGATTGCAATGAGAAGTTCTTTTTTGCAGAGTGAACGGTTCACGTGTCGTCCGGGTTTTTACGGCAGGAAGTTGTTGGGCGATGTGGTAAGCCACCGAGATCCTGAGGCGTCTCGCCCCGAACGATAACCACACCCACCATCAGTGTGAACTCTTGTTTCTTTTGTTTCCAACTCACTGGTGAAATTAAAAGGGACTTAACTTGAGCTGACATTTGAACGTGAACTTCGTCATTCATCATTTTCTTCCTCCCTCCCTTCCTTCCTCTTTCCCCGTCCTGCTGCAGTGCCGCTAGATGACAGAGCTCTGTGTTAACGAGTAGGCAGGAAACATTCTTGCGCCTCAGCTGCTCGGCCTCCACATTCCTGGTCTGAGTGTTTGCACCTCGAGTGGTCGTAGTTCACGTCACCGCTCACACAACGTCTCTGTGCACTTCAACAACGCGTATTACGCAGTGAACATTCACGATGCCCGCTTGACGGTCATGGAAACCACTTCACCAGTTTGTAATTGGATCCGAGTGGACAGATTTTACTTGTTGTTTGATTCTGTGTCACAGAGGTGAGAACGAGAGCATCCTGGTGAGGAAATAAAGCTTCAGGACAATAGTGTCACAGCTGCGTTTTGCGTTTTTAATGTAATCATGATGCACTGAGAAATGTGATATTTTGTTCAAGCAAGAATGATGTAAGATGGTTAAATGACTGAGTCACGTCATACTCGCAACTCACTCAACTAAAATAATAATGTCCAGTTGCTGCAACTTATTTTTTTTTTAAACCCTTAGTTTTTCCAAGCTACTGTCGGTGAAAGTCAACACTCTTGATCCCAGATGTTTTAAAAAATGATGTCATTTGCTGGAAGGCTTTTAATGTGAAACATCTGTGCGGGAGGTGGTGGGTTCATTTATGGTAACAGCAATTCAAAATCAATCAAATGGATGCAACTGGAAATAAGAAGTGAATGAAAAGTATTTGGGTGGAGAAACTCTTGTAGTGAGTCAGACATGACAGTCATATTGATTGAAAATGTACATTATTGAATTGTTATAAACAAGTACATGTGCGAGTGAGTTGACATAACAAATTGAAATAGGAGCCTTCCTTTTTAGTGATAAACTCCTAAGAAGAATTAAAGGTACATATATTGAATGTTAATCCATCATTCATGCATATACTTAACTTTCACTGGATTTGACTTCTTGAAAACGTGATGATTGAAATAGGAAGTGCCTTTCTTAATTATTTCTGAGCGGATTCATGGATGTTTATTGACATCTTGGATAATAATTTCCTTTGAGAGTTTGAAAATGAATCTCCTCCCATGAGTTCCATGTTACAGCTGCTGCTGACGGTGGGTTTGAGCGGTCAAATCCGCTACTGCTGACTTCCTGTTGTCTCCAGAACTTCTGCATGCACCGGTCCCTTTCACCTTAACACACCTTACGTCTGAGGCAGTGGCGCTTCACAGTTTGTAAACCTCTGATGTCATGTATACGAATAATGTAACTTTGTGTGCATGTAACTGAACTTTATGTTCATCTATTCTATTTTTTTATTTTTCTCCTGATTTGCTTCTGAAATGATGCTGACTCAAGTTTCAGCTGAGGAAGACTCCCCAAGGCATTCTTTGTTGTGTTCCTCTTCTAGAGGTCAAAGGTCGCACATCAACAACAATGCACTGAGCCACCTCATGACCTCGATGAGATCACTTCCTGTCCCGTAACGGGGAGAGTGTTGTTATTAACACAGGAAGCCCCACGCCTGTTTCTCTGGGTGTATTTTGTATTCATAGCATCATACAGAAGATTAATTTCTCTCACGTCGATCTACTCGGTTGCCTGCAGGTGTGAGGAAGTCTCATTAACAGTGTTGTTGTTTAATTGCAGGTCCTCTCTTGTTATTGCCTGTAGGCAGAGAGGTCGGAGGTTATTCAATGTGCTTTACAAACCCTTCAACATTGAAAAGGAACTGAAAACAAATATTGAAAGAGTGAATCAAATACAAAATATGTTCATAACAAAAGCCTTAAACGTAACATTGTTTTTGCTGGTTTTCTGTTTCATCTGGGACACTTCTAGAGTTTATTATCTAGAGTTCTAATGTCTAACAAAATGCATAACTAAAGTAAAGCTCGCTGCGTCACACAAACCAGTGGACAGAATGCACTTCTTCACAAGGATGTTATTATAATGACAATACGTTCAATACCACTTTAACAAATCTGCAGATGGTGCTTGTGAACGCTTAAAACGTTACTAATCAGCGTGATGAACCTTTTGCTGCAGTTGACTTCCTATTGAAGTATTCGCTCATCAATGTTACGTTCGACTGGTGAAACCCAGTTTAGTAACTTGCTAGTTGTTGTTTAGAAGTTAGGAAGGGACACTTAGTGATGAGCCTAAAAGGCTCAACCATAAAATGTTGTTTCTTCTTCTTCTTCTTCTTCGGAGGTTGGCAGGACCTTTCGTTCCACGTTGCCTGCTCACTGTTCAAGTGTCTGCAGCAGTAAATGTCGTCGGCATCAAGTCTGCCTCCGCAGAGGCCGAAACCTCGAGAAGCCGCTCAGCGCTTCGGTCGACGCTGCGAGTTTCGAAACAAGTTGACTTTGGCCCCCGACTCGGCTCCTGTGCTCCAAAAGCTGAGATTTAGTGACGAGTTATTGGAGGAATCCCCGACAGACTTGGAGGTCTGGACAGGAAATTATGTAATTCCATCAGCAGCGACTGCTCTTGTCACATTATTTGACTCTGTTGGACTTCTACAGTCTGATTTTAGTGCACTTTTTGATGTTTCATTCGTTCCTTCATTTTCATTTCACCAGTTGGCGCGTCCTTTTATTTAGAGCAGCAACAGCGTGGATAACCTGCATGATAACATTAACAGTCGCATCGCAGTGACTAGTTTTAGTATCTATAAACTCTGATAGATGAACAAAAACAGAAAATTATTTTTTGTGATTCTTTGAAAACTGTAAATGGAAACTAACTTATCTGCTGTATTAAGCATGGCTTAACAATACAATACAATGTTCCCACATTGGGCATGCTGATCAGTCAGGCTTGGTCAGTAGTAGTAACAGTAGTGTGCGTGTGCGTGCGTGTGTGTGTGTGTGTGTGTGTCATGGGTCACATGACCGTAGGCCTGTATCATCAATTCTGTCACCTCACATGACATCATGTGGAGACGCATTCAAATGCAACCTGACAGATGTGTGTCTTTGAGACTGATATGTCCTCGAAGCATCTCCTCTTCTTTGTGTGTGTGTGTGTGTGTGTGTGTGTGTGTGTGTGTGTGTGTGTGAAACATGTTTTTATTAAGGTCACTGCAGTGAACACTATGTAACGATGTACACTGCATTATTTTAGAGGTTAAATGTCCACATTGGTTATGAATATTAGACACACACTCTCTCTCTCTGCCAGTAACAGCAGTGTGTTTGCAGCCGGTCATTGAGTCAGACTGCGGCTGTTTGCTCGGAGGATCAAAGCAGCACTGACTAGCTCTTTGTTCTTCAAGAGCGTTGTTTTAAATAGCACTTCCTGTGACTCTGTGACCCATGATGCAACACTGACTAGGCTGTTGATGCGCAGTGATTGAACATCCACGTTGTAATGTTTACTGACAGAATCGCGGCTGCTGCCCAATTTGTGAGAGCAGTTCCTAACAGTACATCAACAGCAAAAAAACGCCAAATATCCTCTTGTTTGCAAAATGTTTCATATTGCAGTAAATATGAATATCTTTCGGACTATTTGTCAAAGAAAACAAACACCATCCCCCATCATCTGAACTTGTTGGGGCCATAACAAGTGTTCGAGAAAATAAATGATGTAGCTTTAGGCCAACAGTTTCCCACTTCTAGTCTTTGTGCTAAGCTAGGCTAACCACTTCTGGACCTTTCTCTGGACTAGACGCAGTGAACTGATATCCATGTTCTAATCTGAACAAAAGCCAGCAAGTCAACACCTTTTTAGAAGCGGTTCATCTATTAAGCATTTAACCATTAAACTGCACTGTTGGTGTTGCTAACCTGTTTTAACTTCTGACGTCATGTTCAGCGACTCATTTGTTTCTCGGTGAGAAAGGAGGTGCCTGAAAATACGAATGTGGCTATTCCTCCAAGAGAGCCTCAGTGTTGATTGTCATGTAATCTGCATTAAGCGCAGGAAGTGACTCCACAATACAATTACAGACAGAAGTTCTGACGGGAAATTCTACACAAATAGGACTCAAGTGAGAAGTAGCTTTTTCCTTCTGAGGCCTCATTATATTTTAAACACTGAGAACAACACAACGTTTCCATGATTGTTGCCTGCAGAGGAAATGAACTCTCGGTGAGTTCTCGCTCTGCAAACAAAACAAAATGTGTTTTTAAGAGTACAGCTTCGCCAGAACAATGTGGAGTAATTGGCTTGACATTTCTTGACCTTTTTTGGCTGCCGCTGATAACTCAAGTTGATATTGTTGTTGCCGAGCTACAGCAGGATGTGATGTCACCAATCCTGGCCTTGAGCCGCCGACTTCTGCCCCGCTGCCAACTACTGACTTCATTTGACGACATTTGTAGCTCAGATAGAAGTGGTACAGCATGTTAAACGTTCTCAGTAAGTTACCATAACAACATGAACAAGCTTATTTTTCCCACATGAAATACACTCTGTTGCCAGTTTATTAGGTCCTGCAATAATTGATTCATAATTTTCTGATTTATATCAATGAAGTTTCAACAAAAATGCTTACGTTTTTTTGGCGCCATTGAAAGAGTATTTGAGGGTTTTATACAGTGCACACTTTATATTTGAAATTACAATTTTTGGTGAGACGTGGAGAAAATGAAATAAACTGGTATTGACCGGTTTAAATTCAACATTTACATTCTATAAGCACATGCCTCGTTGTCCAATAGGGGGCGCTCTTAACATTCACTGTCAGCTTGACCTTTTGGCGGTGAACCAAGCTTATCAATAATCATGGAGAGGACACCGGCGAGCAAAGCCAAGCTGACCGGAGGGTAAGCGCGTGGATGTATTCTGGGTTCTTCACAGTAGACGGAGATAATAAACAAGAAACACAAGACTGTTTGTTGACCCTTTTTTTTAACTTCAAAAAACTCAAAACACAAACAGACTTATCTGTATTAGTGAAACTAATTATTTTTCATTCCCTCTTCTCTCTGCAGACCTCTCAAAGAACAGACTGGCCGATGTCCCCTCAGAGGTCTGCCACCTGGTCGCCTTGGAGACCTTGAACCTGTATCACAACTGCATCAGGACAATCCCAGACATCATCATCGGCCTGCAGTCACTCACCTCCTTAAATCTCAGGTACACACATTTACTTTTTTGTCTTGCAGTGTGAAAGCCGAAGCTGAGCTGCTTTTCTTCTCTTGTGGGACTTTTGAGAGTACTGCATCTTACCCAGAATGTAACATCTCGGAAGCAGTTCTTTCCAGTTGTAGATTGTGTGTGCAGGAAAGTCAGTAAGCTTTATTTACTTTCACAGGTAGTGAAAATATTTATACTGAAGAAATCCGCCAGATGTCTGTTAAACACAAGGAAAACAAATATTGTTTTGTATAATTATAATTCTTACTTTGGGTTGAAAGCAGACTGAGCTTTCCCACCTATTGTGTCTGTCGTACATACAAAATAATATACACATAAATACTACTACTTTTAATTTTTAATTACTTTTAATTAACTTGGTTTTATTATGACTGATTGGCTTTGGCCAAAATCCCTGAGTTGAAATAAACCCTTTAATTTGAAAGTGTACATTAGTTGTGTGTGTGTGTGTGTGTGTGTGTGTGTGTGTGTGTGTGTGTGTGTGTGTGTGTGTGTGTGTGTGTGTGTGTGTGTGTGTGTGTGTGTGTGTGTGTGTGTGTGTGTGTGTGTGTGTGTGTGTGTGTGTGTGTGTGTGTGTGTGTGTGTGTGTGTGTGTGTGTGTGTGTTTGTGTGGCTGCTGTCAGACACTCTGAACACAACACCGGGCCAAATCGGAGTGACGAAGCAAAAATAAAAACGGTGTTATTGTCCTTTTTAATGTGAGCAGACTGTGTATTGTGTGTCGGCTTACTGTCACAGCGCTTTCACGTGTGTGTGTGTGTGTGTGACCATCGGTGAACTGTGTCAACGCACAAAGCTGGTGTTCAGTGGACTGTTAGTTCAATTTAAAAGCCTCTTTCTCACACACACACACACACACACACACACACACACACACACACACACACACACACACACACACATACACCACTGGTGATGACATTCCCTCTCACACACAGGCTGCGCTGCTCTCTGTCAGGTTGTGTTTAAAGGTCAAGGTGTTTGCTGCTGTCATCTCTGAGACTGTCACTGTGACTCAGATCTGTTTGTTCATATTTACATAGTTTAAGCTTCTACAATGTGAAGATTTGCTGCTTTTCGCCATCATATATTATTGTATGAATATCTTTGGGTTTTGGAATGGAATAATACATGTTTGAGGGAGCCACAAAGGACTGAATGATTCATTGGTTGGTTTAATTGATTTCTTGACACAATAATAATTAGCTGCAGCTCTAAAGATTAAATTAATCTATCCAAAAATAGCTATCAGGTATAATTATTATGATAATAAAGATAGTTTGTATACTTTTCATGCACATGATCCTTCGTAAAGCCCAACGTGTTTTACTGAACAGAATTAAAATCAATGTTAAAACGTATGAAAACTATACAATACAACCATCAGGAAAATAATACATATGTAAATATGAATAGCAAGTGTAAGAGCTGACAAGTTTGGATAACCCCAAAATAAATGAAAGATTAAAAATATAGATCTAATAAAGATGATGAAAATTATTTTCTTCAACCATCATATTTGCTGCTCAGCTGATAATGAATCTGATATTGATCAACAACGAACTGACAGCACCTAACCATAGTGTCATCTAACACACACACACACACACACACACACACACACACACACACATACACGTATACACACACTCTTTCCAGACATACTGCTATCACTGAGTTAATTAAATTAAAATGTGCTAAACTGGTTGTAAAACACATGACCCCCAAAGTGTGACCACCTTGAGTTTGACACCAATGCTCTAAAACATCTTGTAAATGGAAAACGTAGAAAAGACGTAACAAAACCGCAAACAGTTGATTATTTTCAGAACAATACGCATCACAAAATGTCTCCTGGAATACAATTGGCGTCAACTTTGGATGATATTTCTCATAGCTTCGTGACTTCATGGATAGCAGCGTCAGTCCATCTGATCACCACTTTGATCTAGACGGAAATATCTCAACAGGTATGCGATGGACTGTGATGAAATGTGGTTCACACATTCGTGTTCCCCTCGGGATGAATTGTAATTCAGTGATCCTTTTCATCCAGCGCCATCATGAGATCTACATTTAAATTTAAACTCGAGGCACAGCTGTACGGCCTCACCGAGCCGCTGGCAGCCCTGAAGACTCTTCGTCTTGTTATTTTCTCCATTGCCTCCTAAAATGTGTGTGAACAGCTGGACACACTCACTTATACGTTTCCTGAATGTTATTTTCAGAGCTGAGTCAGAGGGGGTTTCACGGCCGTGTGTGTCTTTTACTGGTCAGAGTTTAAAGACGCCGTTTGTTTTTCTCAGTGATATTTATTCATACAGGACGCCCATAATGCCCTTTTAGGCACTAGAGGGGGAACAATCAAAAAGGGACATTATTTCCCTTCAGAGGAGCTAAAATGAACTAAAAGAAGATGCAACACCGAGCTATTAAACAGCCTCCTAGAGAGAAAGTGTTGAATCCCTTTTATTATTATAATTTATTGTTGTTTTTTTGGGATGTTTCAGGCGTTTTACATGTGCAATTGCAATTTGAAGACTTTATTCAAAGCAGAAGTGTGTGGCTCGCAGAGGAAGCATCAGAGCTGTTCATATGGAGAAGAAAGGGCTCACTTTAGTTCAGCCCACAAGATGCAGACATTTGACAATCTCAGATAAAATACAGTAGAAGTAAAAGTCTAGTTTCTCTACTGTGCATATTTGCAGCATTAGTGCTGGAAGTGATCCATGTTTCCGTCATTGTTACGCACCACAAAAATAAACAGAAATCGTCTGCCTTCCATCAGACCTTCCTTTGAAACATCAAAGTAAGAATTTGGCCTAAAAATAGTCCGACATCCTGAAGAGGATTTTATTTTTATGAAGTTTGGTACATTCTTGGGTCTTTTGTTTGTTTGCTCTCGGTACGACAGCTGTCAGGTGAGTGAGCTTATTGTAGTCTAATGAAAATACATTTTCACAGTTTTTGAAGTCTTTATTTTTGTAAATCTTCTGTCAAATGGTACCCTGATGTATCATAATTATGTCTGTTTGCACAAACACACACACATGGAGCAAAAGGGAGGTGTTGTTGTTGTTGTTGTTGTTGTCAGTCCCGCCCCCCCAACCACCACCACCACTTTCGCAAACAGCAGTTCTTCTCGAGTGAGAATTGTGAAATCGCATTATAGAACATGTTTATTTTCTAATGTATTCACTGTTCACATCTCCATTTCATTTTTAATGTGGCGTTGAAAGATTTGGTGTTAAAATATTCATATGGATTTCTCATTAATTTTCTTCCTTGCGTCTTTGAATTATCAGTTTCCATTTAGAATTTGCTGTCTGGCTGAATTTGTTATTATTATTTTATTTAAAAAAAGAACACTGTGACCGTTTAAAAATGCCAATATAAATACCTTAATGTTTAGTTTAGCACCAGTAGTAGTGCAACAAATAAGTGTTTTTTAAGTTGTGTGATATAAATGAATTCACACGGTCGTGATTAATTGAGTGAGTGATGTTTGTGTTGCAGTCGTAACCAGCTGGGTTCTCTGCCGGCCTGTCTGTGTGGTTTACCTCTGAGAGTCCTCAACGCCAGCAACAACAAGCTGGTCAGCCTGCCGGAGACCATCGGACAGCTGCATGGCCTCATGGAGCTGGTGAGCCTTTTCATACTCCATCGTGTGTATTGTAATGTGTGTTTGGAAAAAGGAATTGTGGTCCGAATTTCACTAAAAACATTCAGGTAGTAATGAAGGGGCTGAATTCGATACTCAGTGCAGATCTATTGCCTCCACACGGCTCTCAACATGGCGACGGCTGCCGTGAACTAGTTAGTGGGACTTAAAGTCACTGGGATTTATAATTGACCAACATATTTCGGTGATAAAGTGTGTTGTTACCACTGTTGTTCTCGCTGATTCCAAAGATACTTAAGGAAAATGAATAAAGAAAAAAAAAACTATGGAAAAACTTAAGACATTTTCACAGGAGTGAAATAAATTTAAAAATATAATATAGGAAAATGAAATGCATCCATAAGCTTTGCCAGCTTCCAGCATGAGTTGTGCCTTTGTTGTTTCCCTGCAGGACGTCAGCTGCAATGAGATCACCGCTCTTCCTCGCTACATTGGCAGACTCAAAGCGTTACGGGAACTAAACGTTCGCAGAAACCTTCTCTGCGTCCTGCCGGAAGGTGAGTTTGTGACAGGACGCGCCCCGATGAGCCCGTTTGTCCTTTTTCAATGTCTAAAACAAAATGATGGGCCTCGTCTTTTTGGGCGACCGTGGACAGCAGAGGCGGTTCTTACTCGCTCCCCGAAAACATTGGTGACATTTGGTTTCAAAAGATTTAGCTTTCCTTCAGAGAGCAATGTAGACGAAGCTACACGAAGTTCACATTCTCTTTAGCACCAATCACACATTTAACTCCGGGGTCTTTACGATCCGTCACGTTATTTAGAACACTTTATATGAATCATTTTGTTTCCATGGATTCAAAAAAGGAACTTTTCCACATTTTACATTTTCCATATTTTTGACGCTTGTTTGGATGATTCATCTCCTCCTGCACCTCGTCCAGTCTGTTTGGATTCTCCGCTGCGTTGTCCTATCTCGACGTATGCTTGTCCCTCACTGTTGTGGCCGTCTCCTGCGTTGATGGATGAGCTTCGACAGCGACAGGGAGGCTTGGTGCGAGCAGACTGGACGGCAGCCTGACGGAGGGAGGGATGTTGTTTTTGATTTAATATCTGTTGAACTTGTGCAGTCTTCATCGGCGCTCTGGAGAACTCCTGAGAAAAGACCACCATGACTGTATGAGAGGTTTTGTTTTTAACGGCCTGCCAAGCTCGGGGGGGTTTGTCAAAGCTTAAATCTGAAAATTAGATTGGCAGACCTGATGGAAAAAGCATCCATAAATAAGTGTTGGCAGAAGTATTCAGATCCTCTACTTCAGTAAAAGTACTACCATGCTGTGGGGAAGAAAAATGTGCATGGAAACTGTACTTAAAGTAAAAGTACTCATTACTTAATCAAACGTTTTACTATTATGTCTGATGTTCTTCCCCGTATCTCTAAAAAGTCACGAAAACAGCCTTGTTTTCAGCTTAGTGCCGACACATTTCAGTAGTTTCTTTAGCTTAAGAAGTAGGAAAATGTTCTGAACACATGAAGGAACACTTGAAAACTGCCATCTGGAAAGGAACACGAGCCATGATGCATTTAAATCCTGCAGCCTGGTGTCGGCCCTCCCTCCATGATAGCAGCTCAGTTGACATTATTACCGCCTCCAAGAGGTTTTAATTATGCGCTGCTGTCGGGAAGAGTCTGTAATGATCACTGTGTCATAATTGATGGGCTCCTCCGTGAGGCGGCATTCGTGGCAGTCTGCAGGATCGGACTCCCTGAATGGTTTCTTCCCACAAATCAGTCTGTTATGACCATCTTTCACGTTTGAATAAAGATTCATGTAAAACACACACACACTCTTACAAATACACATCCAGCAAACTGGAGTTTATTTATAGAGTGCCAGAAACCACCAGGAACGAGAACCTCAATGTGTTTTACATCAAAGAAGGGACACAGTTACACATTTAAGGAATACTAAAACTAATAACTCTGTCAATTACTTTGAATCAGTCATGTAGTTTTGCCCATCACAATATCAAAAAGCCACTTGAAGTGGCACTTAAAAACTTCAATGATATTGGATTTAGAAAAACTGCACATTTTCTCATTTGATAATAACAACTAATATAAGCACTACATTTAGGTTTCAGATTCGTTCCTCCGTCCTGCTGTAGCTGGAACAATTACAATATGTTCTCACTACTGTGTTTGCTTATGTTGATTGTGAGGGACAGATGTAAACTCCAACTGTGCTACTAGCAACAGATTTGGTTTATTTGGCCATAATTTGCCATATTTAGGCAAAAGTGTGGGTGTTTTCAATGTTGGTTTATGCACAATGAGTGGTTTGATCCTTATTCCATGTATAAGCTAACATAAACAGATTCTTCACACACACACAGACACACACACACACACTCACACACACACACACACACACACACACACAGACACCTCGGCATGTGTTTCTTTTTCTGCTGTAGACAAAACATCCTCATGTCCAGCTGCCATTCATTGTTCCAGCTAGCTGCCAGAAAGAACAATAAAATGAGAAATGAAGCAGAGACAGAGGTGTGGCTGAAAGACCGTCCTTTTTTATGAAGTGAAAACACCACAATGTCCATGTGGATCAGAAGAGACGATCCCCTTCATTCAGAAGGAAACAAACACAGAATGGGTGGCATCATTAAAATGTCTGATTTAATGCTGCTCCATTCACGTTTCCATCTTGTCACATGCTCTTGAATTCACACATTGGTTTTAGAAACACATACTGAATCTGTGTGTATGTATAATTTAGATACCACATTTATTAATTCCATTTGAAATACTTTTGTCCCCAAAAAAAGAAGAATTGAATGACTCAAACTTTCATTTGGTTTTCCCCACAGATGTCTAACATTGGATGAGTTTAAACTCTGATTTGTTTAAGCTTATATTCCAATAGTGCTCACCCTGCACTAACCTTCTTATTTCTATTGTGAAGTTTGATTCATAGTTTTGCTAAAGAAACAAGCCTGTTAATTATTATTATTATTATTGTAAAACAGAAAGCTGTTCCTGTTTAAATCTGCACACATTTTGATGCGGAGCGTTTAGTTTCTTTTAAAAATGACTGGTGCTTTCTTCTGTTGTTCTTCTGTTTTTATCCTTTTATGTACAAAACAATCCCTCCATACAAAATAATATGTATTTGTAAAGAGGACTTTCTCCAATTTAAAAGCATTAGACAGCATTCAGAAGTAAAGGCGAGTCCCCTCAACCATCTGACTGTCATCAAGTTTTTGTGGCAGGAGATTCCAACCCCTTGAACAGTTGTGTGTATGAAAATACTTTCTCTCTCTCTCCGCCTCTCCTCACCGGGTCACTGCGGTTGCTCCACACAGGATTATTTTTAACACTTTTGAAGAGAAGATCAGAGAGAGCTCAGAGGGTTCATGGGGGTCAGCAGCACATTAGTGAACCGTGCACACGCTGAGTCATGCATTGTCTGCCCAATGAACCCAATGAAACTGATGCGTGTCAAATATCATGAACTCTCAAGCGTGATCCAAAGACGAGTTCTAAATCTGCGTGGAAATCATGGAAGAAGAACAAAACGTCTCCTTCTGCACAACTGGTTTCATAATCACGGTGTTTATTTACGTCGGTACAAACATAATCCAGTGAGGGATGTCTTGTTCCCATGGTTACAGTGCAAACGCATATCACTAATTGCTGATTTGACATTTGCCAACATGTACGCAGGATAGGGGCTCAAGATGGAGCCCACAGCTAACTCAATGAAATCATGGCAACATTATATCGTCTGCTTGCATCCTGCAAAGCAATGTGGGAACTATAGTTACAAGACTCAATATGACTAATAGGAGTGACAAAATGCATTTATATTGTCTTTCTAAGTTTTGTGAATACCTTTTTTTGACATTGCGAAGGCTCAGAATGTCTTATCGACATGTGTGTTCACAAAGTACTGAAACTCCGGCACAACCCTTTAGCCATTCATGCACAGAGGTCTGCTACTTTTGATATCTGTTTTGAAAAGACAAACACAACACAAAAACGAAATTACATAGTTCAGCTCGCATGTTAACGGATGCTTCACTAATACATAATGATAGCCATAAGTCACTTTTGAAGATTCAGTTTATTTTTGTATAGCCCAATATCACAAATTACAAATTTGCCTCAGAGGGCTTTACAATCTGTACACATACGACATCCCTGTCCCAGGACCTCACATCGGATCAGGAAAAACTCCCCAAAAATAACCTTTCACAGGGAAAAAAGGGAAGAAACCTTCAGGAGAGCAACAGAGGAGGATCCCTCTCCCCGGATGGACAGATGCAATAGATGTCATGTGTACAGAATGAACAGCATTACATAAACACATTACATCAATATGACAATGTATGAATGGACCTCCACAATCCATGAAACAGGAGGTAGAGAGGAGGGGGTGGGCGGGGCACATCAGCAGGGCCAACGCGGGAGGCCGGCTCACCAGGCATCAGACACCTCCAGGTCCAATGGACCCTATGAGACGTGAAGTCACAACGACTCTGGGGAGGAAGCAGAGTTAATAAGGTGCAATGGAGAGATTTAAATTCATCCATAAGGAGAGAGAGAAGAGGAGATAGGTGCTCAGTGTATCCTAAAACATCCCTCAGCAGCCTATAGCAGCATATCTAGGAGCTCGACCAGGGCAAACCTGATTCAGCCCTAACTATAAGCACTATCAAAGAGGAACGTCTTAACTCTATTCTTGAATGAGGTGACTGTGTCTGCCTCCCGGACTGAAAGTGGAAGCTGGTTCCATAAAAGAGGAGCTTGATAACTGAAGGCTCTTGCTCCCATCCTAATTTTTAGGACTCTAGGAACCACAAGTAGCCCCGCATTTAGTGAGCGCAGCTCTCTAGTGGGACAATATGGTACTACAAGCTCCTTAAGATATGATGGTGCATCACCAATCAAGGCTTTGTAGGTGAGGAGAAGGATTTAAAATGTAATTCTTGATTTTACAGGGAGCCAGTGCAGAGCAGCTAATACAGGAGTAATGTGATCTCTTTTCTTAGTTTTTGTGAGTACACAAGCTGCAGCATTCTGGATTAACTGGAGGGACTTAAGAGACTTATTAGAGCAGCCTGATAATAAGGAGTTGCAGTAATCTAGTCTGGAAGTAACAAACGTGTGAACCAGCTTTTCTGCATCTTTTTGGGACAAGATGTGCCTGATTTTTTTAAATGTTACGTAGATGAAAAAATGCAATCCTTGAGATTTGCTTAACGTGGGAGTTAAAGGACAAGTCTCGGTCAAAGATAACTCCTAGATTCTTTACAGTGGTGTTGGATGCCAGGGAAACGCCATCTACAGAAACCACATCACCAGATAATTGATCTCTGAGGTGTTCAGGGCCCAGTAAAATAACTTCAGTTTTGTCTTAGTTTAACATCAGGAAGTTGCAGGTCATCCATGTTTTTATGTCTTTAAGACATTCTTGAATTTTAGCGAGCTGGTTGGTCTCATCTGGTTTGATCGATAGATATAATTGAGTATCATCTGCATAGCAATGAAAGTTTATGGAGTATTTCCTGATAATGTTACCCAAAGGAAGCATATATAAGGTAAATAAAATTGGTCCAAGCACAGAACCTTGTGGAACTCCATGATTAACGTTGGTGGTCATTGAGGCTTCATCGTTTACAAATACAAATTGAGATCGATTGAGTACTTATCGTACCTGAAATGCCAATCGACTGATCCAATCTCTGTAATAGGATGTCATGGTCAATGATGTCAAACGCAGCACTAAGGTCTAATAATACCAGTACAGAGATGAGTCCCCTATCTGATGCAATTAGGAGGTCATTTGTAATTTTCACCAGTGCTGTCTCTGTGCTTTGGTGTTTTCTGAATCCTGACAAACTCCTCAAATAAACTATTCTGATGTAGAAATTTGCACAACTGATTTGCGACTACTTTCTCAAGGATCTTAGAGAGGAAGGGAAGGTTAAAGATCGGTCTGTAGTTAACCAACACCTCTGGATCAAGAGTGGGCTTTTTCAGGAGAGGTTTAATTACAGCTACTTTGAAGGAATGTGGTACATGCCCTGTTAGCAAAGACACATTAACAATATCCAACAGAGAGGTGCCAATTAAAGGCAACACGTCTTTAAGCAGCCTCGTTGGGATGGGGTCCAAGAGACAGGTAGACGGTTTAGAAGTAGAAACCGTTGAGGACAATTGGTTAAGGTTAATGGGAGAAAAGCTATCCAAATATACACCAGGGCATACAGCCGTTTCCAAGGCCACTCCACTTGATGACAGATCGGCACTGGTTGAGGGCAAGTGATCATCAATCTTGCCTCTAATAGTTAAAATCTTTTCATTGAAGAAGTTCATGAAGTCATTACTACTGAGGTCTATAGGAATACGCGGCTCCACAGCTGTGATGTCTCTCTCCACTCAAGAACAGCTGAAAAGAGGCGTTTATTTCCAGTTATATTTGGGGTAATGAGGAATAAAGTTCACACAAAGAGAAACATTGAGACTTTCGTCTGCTAACAATTACGAACCACCTCTGAAAATAACAACAGCTACATTGTTCTGCGTGATGGGAAACATGTCGGCAGTTTGAGACGCGCGTGTGTGTAACAGGATTTTAACTCTTACTAGACATATAGCTTATTGTATGTTTCCTAACTCCCTGACTTTTTTAAAGTAAGTAAGAATAAGATTATTGTACTTGCTTCGACCTGCGTGGTAGCACCTCAACATGACTTGACGCCCTGTACCCCCAATCTGCACCGTATGTACAGCTTTGTTCCTCAAGCTGTACATGGCTATATTCCTCTTTGTGATGCCATATTATACCGGATTTAACAGCGGGAATTAACTCTGTTTCAGAATTGAATTGACACACAATTAAACTGAATTAAATCTAAAGAACTCTCATAAAAGAGACAAAGATGTTTACCTAACGTGTGTGTGTGTGTTCTTCCTGCAGACTTGGCTGGCCTTCCTCTGGTGAAGTTTGACTTCTCCTGTAACAAGGTGTCGACCATCCCGGTGTGTTATAGGAAGATGAAACAGCTCCAGTCCCTTCAGTTAGAAAACAACCCCCTTCAAAGTCCACCTGCACAGGTACACACACACACTCTTCCTGTTTTGTCGTTGGTTCATTCAGCCTTCCATACATTTCTCAAACCTGGAAACACATACTGTATCCAAATGTATGAGATGGTCATGTGACCTTGCATTGCCACATCCACCACAGATACAGTTGTACTGTTGATTGGTGTGCATTGTCCCTGTAAAATAAACAAATAAATAAATATCAGGTTAAAAAGAACATCAACTCACAAGCTCACTGCCTCAGCAGCAGCTCTGTGTTTCTATGGTGGAAACCTCTGATGCTTAAATTTAATCAAATAATGAATTTATTTGCATTGTTCAACTCTTCTGATTCATTAACATGAATTAAAACCACATTTTGCACCTAACTATGTACTATAGAATATATTTGACTTAAGAGATAAGATAAGATAATTTTGAATAATTAACCTGTTGTGTAACAATGTGGTTATTTGGGACACATTTCTGGCACACATTTGCCACATTGAGTGTGTTTGCGTGCGCACTACTATTCCGGTTTTAGACAGACCTGCTAACCACTGACCCACAGTCGCCATCTGTCACAATGTCGACATGTAAAACCAGGATTATTATAAGTGCACTAATTAACACATATATTGATACGAGAAATATACTTGTAAATATTAATATTAATGTTCACCATTTCATACATGCTCCTATTGGGATGGGAATCGCATAAAAACATACGCTTTGTTTAGCAGGCAATCCTGCAACACCTGGTGAGATATCAATCATGCACTGCATCATAGTTTCGTAGAAAGCTGATATGAAACTGTGTGCAACAACCTGCATAGTCTCAGAGGCTGAAGGACAAAAGACTCTCTGGGAATGTTAAACAAAGGCTGCTGCAGGAGTTCAGTGACTCAGCAGTTGTGTTGATGTTAGTGAAAACAAGTTGAGGCGGTAAAAGAAGAGGAAATAGTTTAATCTTGCTTTTCCTTTTCAGATCTGTATAAAAGGAAAAGTTCACATATTCAAGTACCTGAGCATCGAGGCGTGTCGCAGTGAGAAGATGCCCGACTCTCTCTACTTGCCCATCATAGAGCGACTCAGCCTATCACGGCCCACCACCGGCAGGTCAGTTACTGCGGCAACTTAAATATCCCCCAATGGGAAGACACCGTATCCTCCCTCTCTTCTGCGTCACTGCTGCGGTGGTTACCATGTTGGGAAATCTCTCTTCCTTCGTTTGTTTTCATGCTGGTATCAACTGCTAAACCATCAAAACTTAATGGGAACGCTGTAGAAGTCAGTTCTGGTACACAGAAGACTAATTGCCTTATCCGTCTTCTGAGCCCTCAAGCAACTGAAACCGGAGCTTCATTTAAATGTTCAGTCCAAAAGAACAGCTGCAGAGTAAACACGCACTAAAATGATTCATGTAATTTGTACACAGTGTTGATAAAGCAAATCTTTCAAAACAAATATCACTTTTATTTCACTTAAATTATTTAAAAGCTTAAATAAATCTATTTTCTGTACCCAAAATACAGTTTCACGTAAAATGGAATTATTCATGCATTCAGAGTTCAGCAAGTACAGATCCAGTTAATTATCTCCATCAACAATGTAAAGTGACTGACCAAAACATATAATAATATAACATTGGAGGTGCTGGTAGGTGGATTTAGTTACTTTCAGACAAACTAGGCTAACAGTTTCCCTCTGTTTCCAGTCTTTATGCTAAGCTAAGCTAACTTGACTGTAGCTTCATATTTAACAGACACGTATGACAGTGGTATCGTTCTCATCTAACTCTCAGCAAGAAAGCAGAGAGAACTTACTTCCCAAAATATCAAGTGTCCCTTCAAGTCATCTACAATTCCCAAGTTACATGACCTTGTGTCCCGGTGGTGACGTGATCTTAAATTGACCAGTTTCATTCCAAACATTTGTGACTTTTGTGTTCTTTGCCTGTAAACGCTGTCAGTTCTTCAATATGGCTCCCAGAAGCGCGTTGCATCATATCAAAGCTGTTTATTTAGTTTGGTTTTAATGACATTACACAATGTGGAGGGATGCTAAGTGTCTCTGATCTAAACTTCCTGAGTTTCTCAGGCTGGAGCCAAATCCACCATTAGTCAGCTGAAAGGGATCTGTCCTCTGACTCCCTGCTGGGTCACACCGACAGACTGTTTGCCTTAAGAGATTTAGGCTTTAATCGCACTGGAGGAAGACGTATTATTTTTGATTGCTGGATGGAGGAATAAAGGAAGACATAAACTACAGAGGAAATGAGAAGGAAATGAAGCCATGAAACAAGCAAATGAAGGAGCACATGGAAATGAACAAAGGAACAAATGTCCAAAAAATTGGACATTAGACAAAATTAGGAACAGAGAGGTGACGGAGTGAATCCAGCTGATCAAAGTACGAGATGGAGGAATAATGTAGGAGCATGATCGTCAGAACTAAGTGTGAGAAGGATGGGAGGAATGCAGACAAAGAGAGAAAGTTCCTAAACAAAGCTAAAAGGGAGAGCATGAACAAACAACTACTACACAAATACTGGAATACTGGACGCCCACTCAAATCTGGCCTCTGACAGATGACTGAAGTAGTCCCACATATTTATATACTGAAGCACCCTTATTTTTGCCCCTTTTAGGGCGTGATGCTATGTAAATATATAATAAATATAATCAACAGGGATTTGGACAATTATTATAATTATTAAAACCGTTGTGAGATTGTGTCCATAATGAAATCACCTAAGCAAAGAGCTCTTTAGGCATTTGCAGCGTTTCTTTGGCTATTGGAGACCAGACTAGAAGGCCGGTTGACGGAGTTGGGGTGAGCGGGGATGTAAAGGATTGTAAGATCGGGGGAAGGAATGGGCTTTGAAAGTGAAAAGGAAATGGGCCTTTTCAGAAATGACAGAAGAGATGAAGAACTAAAGGATGATCTGAAACAAATAGAGCACGGAAAGAAAAGAAAAGCCTCCATCATCCAGCTGAAGCTGAGCCTGAGTGCTCAGAGGATGTTGAGCACTGTAATGTCCGCCCACATAGAGCACTCCCAACACGTGGGCAGGAAAAAGGGTTCCTGTTCTCTAGGAGGAGAACACACACACATGCACGCACTCACACACACACACACACACACACACACACACACACACACACACACACACACATACACACACACACCTCATATAATTAATATATGCTTTTATTTTCTTGGGCTTTCTTTCTCTCATTGTCCTCCGATTCCTCCTCCCTCTCTCTCCATTATTCTGTCTTCTTTTTTTTCTGCTTGCTTTTAAAATATATATATCCATATTTGCCCTTCTATCTTTTTTCTTATTTCTTTAACTTTTTATACTTTTCCCATTTCCAGTTTTCTTGCTCTATTCTTTCTGTTTTAATGTTAATAATAACTTCATTAATTCAAAGACGGTGAAACTCAGTGAATCTCAGTTTACCGTCGACCCGCTTCTTCAGCAGCTCTTACAGTTCATTATGGATGAATTATTTGGCATTTAAACGATGATTATCAACGTGCAATCAGTTTTGTGTAGTTAACTAGCATGAAGATCAGGTCAGAGGTCACAGAGGGACTTACAGCCCCTCCTTGTGACCCGTTATGTTTATTATGAAACAGCTCTGTGACTGTAGATCATGTAGAAATTAATTTAATCAGTTTAAATGAGCCAGTAGACGAAAAGGAGTGTGGAAAATGTTCTCATGAGGTTAATTTAGTGTGTGTGTGTGTGTGTGTGTGTGTGTGTGTGTGTGTGTGTGTGTGTGTGTGTGTGTGTGTGTGTGTGTGTGTGTGTGTGTGTGTGTGTGTGTGTGTGTGTGTGTGTGTGTGTGTGTGTGTGTTTACAGCACACATTACTGCTCTGTTGCTTAGAGACTGCCACAGAGCTGAAGGTTTCCCAAATGTTTGATGTCTTCAAATGTATCCCTCTCTTTTTTTATATTCATCGTGAAGAGAAATTTAATCACTTCTCCATTTCTTATCGAGTCGATGCGAGCGACATAAACAATATAGTTGTTGTATAAGCGTTGTAGCGAACTGTAAACTGTTTACACTTTTTCAATTAATTAATGTATGTTTCTTTAATTTATTTTAAAATAGATTTCCTGTTTACATCGAGTGAAATGTGCATAAAACAGTGGAAACGGTTTATTTTTCTTCTCTTTTTTTTTTCTTGTCCGTGTTCTTCTTTCGTCAAACTGAGAAACATGATGTGAGCGGTCGCAGTAAAAATAAAATCCAATCTGAGCAGGAAGTCAGAAACGGTGTGAACAAAGCCTGAGAAGGGAGGGGAGGGGGGGGGGGGAGTAAGGAAGAGAGTCTCTCTCCCTCTCCCTCTTCCTCTCATGCTCTTTATCTCGCCCCCCCTCCCACGACACACACACACATCCCATTTGCGTGTGTGTATCAGGTGTGTGACCTGTGTTGTGCGTCTGCAGTGTGGAGGACATGGACCAGCAGAAGAAGCAGGACAGCGACTCAGGAGTCGGCAGCGACAACGGAGACAAGAGACTGTCTGCTACCGAGGTACTGAGAGAGAGTGTGTGGTGTGTCTTTGTACGTTTTGTGTGATTGTCTCTATATACTTTCAATATAACGGTTTGTGTACTGGCATATGTATTACATCATTTTTACACAAAAGACTTCACCTTAAAAAGCTTAATTATTTTAGAGGTCACCGTTATAACGGTACCTTTTTCTTTTTTTAATTCTTTAATCCTTCTATGGACGTCTGCCCTGAAGGTTTTTGTTAAACTTGCCTAATTTGATCACCAACAAACTTTCAGCAAACATTATGTCATTTAAATCAATATCCTGTAAATAGACTATTAACCATATTGTTTCCATTAAAAGTAACATTTTGAACGGGCGCTTTTGCTGAGTAAAATTATATCTCTTGAGTGAAATGCAGCAGAAAAGCAGTTTTTTCTTTTATAATACACCAACAACTAACAACAACTAGAATATCTCAAAGCATTGATTGCCTCGTGCATTCGTCTTTATTTGTTAAATGGCTGCAGAGAAATCATCTAATAAATAAACTGATTAAAACTGGTGTGGAGTTCATGTAATCTGCATGTTTTTTCATTCATTTATATCAGGAACTGTTCGTTTAATCATTGATGAATCTGACAATAATGCATTGATCGTATAAAATGTAAAATAAATGTCAAAAAATGCTTTAATGCTTAAATGTCATAGTTTCCCACAGCCCAAAGAGATATCTTAAAATGTCTTGTTTTGTCCGACTAACCGTCCAAAACCCTAAACATTCAGTAAAACTGAGAAGAGCAGCAAATTCTCACATTACAGGAGATGGACCCGGAGAATGTTTGGTGTTTTTGCTTAAAACTATTAATCGATGATTTCTGTTTGTGTTGCAGCCGTCCGATGAAGACAGTCTGAGTCTCAACATACCGATGAGCCACATCACAGAGGAGGAGGGGATGAGTAAAGACGACTCGAGTGAACACATCAGCTCCCTGACAGGTATACACACACACACACACACACACACACACACACACACACACACACACACACACACACACACACACACACACACACACACACACACACACACACACACACACACACACACACACACACACACACACACACACACACACACACACACACACACACACACACACACACACACACACACACACACACACACACACACACGCACACACACACACACACACACACACACAGATAGTGGACAGGACGTGGTGGTGATTAAACAACACTCTTGTGTCTGCTGTCACACAGAGGAAACCAGGCAGCACAGAGAGCTTTCCGGGGGGGGGGGATATCTAACTCTGAGATATCTTTAACCGGCAATTCAGTTCCATTTAATTAAAAGTACAAAACACAAAAACAGCAAATAAAAAGATTGTTTTTGCCCTTTTGTTTGACAATTTAACAAACTGATTCTACGTTTCACTAACAACCATAAGCTGTATAGCGTGCAGAGTGTGTGTGTGTGTGTGTGTGAGTATCTGGGCTGTTGAACTATATTAGAGAACAGCAGCAGCTCCCCAGATAACAGTTTAAATAGACTTCAATCAGCCTCAATCAGGTCGGAGCTGATGGAAGGTCAACTTTACTGAACTGAGACGAGGGAGGAGACGAGTTGTCTGGGTTGTTTGCTCTGACAATCTCTCAACAGTGTAGATAAAGCTTGTCAACGGTTCACCAGAAATATAGTAAGCCATGGACTACTCTTTACGTTCCATTGAAGGGCATTTTGTCAACACTATTGTGGATTTATTTACCGCATAATGCACTGCATTTACTGTCCGCCATTTTATGTGAGAGTCCAAACCCCGAAACGCCAACACCTTTTGTTCAGGACGCTCACAGCTCATGTTCCCTTCATTCCAGCAGACCCAAACTCCGACTCGGTCCGTCTGATCGAGGAGAGCCCTACGGAAGCCCTGAAGGACCAGTTCAGCTACAGAGACTCTGCTCTCAGCACTCGCTTCGTCAACTACATCAAGGCAAGACTTCCTGCTGCGCTGTGTCTCCTCACTCACTTTGTTTTTAGAGATTGAACCAGCGAACGGTAGAGTGGAGTTATATAAGACTGTTTGTTCCGGCGTTGGTTCGACTGCTCCTGAAGCCTGTGGTTTGTTCTAATGGAGCCTGAACTGTCACTTTATGTCATTTACTTTTCGAGTTAAAAGTTGTCCAGCAGTGAGAGAGCCTGTCCTGTTGGAGCTGGTTACGTCACAGTGAGCCTGTGCGTCACCGCGGAGACTCAGCCGTGACCATATAAGGTCTAAGCTTAAAACAAAGTGGACAACACAAAGAGCTCTGGAGCCCTGTGATGAATCATTCAGTTCAGCCGAGTGTTGAGGTTCAGTAACTTTGTGCTCATGAAGTGGTCGTTAATGTAACTATGACGACGTCGCTAAACCTAACACGCCGTTATTCGTGTGAACAGTCAGGAAAAACAGATATGATACAGTTCTGCTCGTAGATGGCGTCCATGCGTCGCTCTAGAGGGCATATGTTGTCGTTGAATTTGGAAGACTTGAAACGCTTCAGTACTTATTAAAGTATTTTAATAAGTATTAAACACGGACGGCCGTCTAGTGAGTTATTGAGCTGATATCAGGGAAAACTGTAACATCATCAAAAATATATCTGACGAGTCAAGAAACACGAGTAGTCGCATGATCAAACCAAATGAAGGTGAACAGTAAAATGATGTTTAAACTATTGTAAACTTCCTTCTCAGTTTATACACCCACCTGCTGCTTTAATGTTGGCTCCACTGTAATTACTGTAGTCACTCTGTTTTCCTGCACAATTAGGGATTTTTGCGGATATTTCAGGGGCGCTCACTTTCCGTTTGACCGTTTATATAATCGGGATAAATGTTCCCAACCCGTCCGATCATCTGACTGCTTGTATTTCTTAACCTGTGTCATGTGACTGTTGACAAAGTTGTTCATAAAGTTATCAGCTAAATCTAAAATTAGATTCACAAAATGTAACTAGGATTTACCTCATCATTGCAGGTCCCAGGTAAAACAAGGACGTTGGCGAACATAAAAGTTATAGCGGAGCTAATAACTAAGTGATAACAAATAGTGGTCCAGCTTTATCCCAGTTAACCCATGTGTCGCACTCTAAGAAACAAGTGGAGCGACTGGAGGATGGAAGGAACGGATTAAAGAGAGGAAGAGTTTGTCACAGTGTCCTTATTGTTGAGTTTGTGTACCAGGGGATAACGGTAACATCTCTGAATTTTAACCAATGGCTGAATGAGTATGTGGACCATGTGACAGCTGCAGCTGGTGCTGGTGTTAATGTGTATGTGTGTGTGTGTGTGCGGGTGTGTGCTTGTGTGTGCAGGGTCGGACAGCAGCAGACTTCGACGAGCCCCTCAGGATAGAGGAAGACTCACTCTGGCCAACACAACAAATGTAAGTTCATCTATTTGTTTTTTTTTTGCTAAACGTAAGTTTATTTTGCGTGACCGAGGGCGTTTGAAATGATTGTTGTACAACATCACAACAGAAAAATTAACGAATGTAAAGGGATATAAAGAGGAATACAAAGTAGGTAAACAGCAACTAAACAGTAAGTAAATTCAGCTTCAGCATTGTAGTTACATTGGTAATAATCTGTAGGTTTACTTCATATTGTATTGTGTGCATATCTGATATAGAATAACTTCCATGATTACATTACATGACTACGATTGTAATTGTATGATATTACATGTCTTTTGGGTAACAGGTCAAAGGTCACAGGGGGCACAGAGCTCCACATTGACATGATCAATCAGTTGAAGGAGGCTGTGGAGCTGCTGCAGGACCCCAGCAGGTGAGCTGGGTGACAAGATGAGACCAACACTGTGCTTCATTCCACACTTTACTTTGCTGAGAATTAATGTGGTTTGCTACCTTTTTATGTTTTCATGTCTTATTTAACAGTGTATCACTTTGCACCAAATTTGATTAAAATCTATTAGATTAGTGGCGGATTAGATTTTGATCCTTTTTAATCATCTTAAAACATACTGTCGGAATCCTTTAAAATCTCCCATGGCCAATGACTCTAGTTGAAATCACACTACATTAGAACAGGTAGACAATTGTGGGAGAGGAGTATTAGTATTTCTAAATGAAATGTATTCCTTTTAACAATGTATTTCTTCTGTTAATCAGAGTGAACACAGAGCAGGACGATCTGTCTGGAGTTCGGCTCTACCCGGTGGAGATGGTCACAGTGGAAGAGTCACTCAAGTAAGACTTTGTGTGTTAGATTATTTATGTTGTGCTCATTTCTGTTTGGCCAGCAGATGTGTGTTCTCAGGACACCTGAAAGGTGGTTCTGTCAACAGTTTAACATCGTTTCAGTGTTTGAGGTGTGTTAAACTGATGTAATCGTAGCTACAAGTGAACCCAACGCGCTTTAACTCTCTCTCTCTCTCTCCCCCTTCCTCTTCCCCAGTGGGCAGGACAGCGATGACGGCATCACCACACCGAAGGTACAGTGTGCAGAACTTTAAAACTTACCTTAACTTTCAGTGGAAACGCAGCACAAAACATCATCTGTCATCAGCATATATGATGATATTTGAAACATAACTGCAATGTAACTTTTATATTAAACTTCAAGTTTCTGGTGCAACAAATTACAGAAAAACAATCGTGAGGGTGTAAATTAAAGATCACAAAGCCCTGGTAATTTACTCGAGACCCTGTAATGAGCTTATATGACAAAGTACTGCCGAGTTCTGTCTTTTGATATGACAAATGTTTTATCCGTCTTGTGTCCAGTGGGAAAACAAATGTGGTCAGTTGAGATAAATGTTTGCAAATGTTTTCCAGGAGTTTATCGTGTTTGCATAAGTACAAAAGTTATTTATTGTCGTATGCACAGTGATTTCAGGGAAGCAGTTTCTGTTGCTAGGTCTATTAACTGCCCAAAAAAAATCATGAATGTCTTGATTGAGCAGAGGCCTTAGAGAAGCGGTCAGAGCTCCATGTCAGTTTCTTTTTTAATGCTGCCACTGGACAGAAGTTGGACATTTTGAAATGCAGCATATAGTGGCTTTAAAGGCAGTCACTGTGGTGCTCTTTCATATGATTTACTTGATAAGTTCACTTCCTTATAGACATCAAGCAGATCTTTTTGTGTCTTTGTAAATTTAAACCTCTTAAGTGCCTAAGTAATGTAGGAGCTATTTAAGGACATTTAAAGCCTAAACGTTTGATGCGTTCTGTAGCTGCACGTGGAGGAAGGTGGCTATGAGTTCCAGAAGAAGAGACAGATGATTCTAGAGAAGGCCAGGTTTGAGGCCCAGCTTGCATGCCGGGAGTATGAATGGCATATGTCAATCAAGGTAAAGGTAGCACCAGACCACTGGATTTAGGCTCTGTCCCGCCTCTCAGAGTGACCTGTCCTCAGTCGTCCAGTAAACTGACCGTTCCCCTTGTGTGTCTGTCTGCCGTGAGCGAATAAACCACACTGAGCTTTCACATGTGTCACATTTCATCTGGCAGCAGGTCATGTGAACAGGGTGAGAACATGTTGGTTTATTGCTGCACGCGAGTCCAAGCGCTTCACCAGTCACTCCGGGCTGTTGAGAAGTGGTGGCTGGTGAATTGACTTTTATTTTGCTGTCTTGCATGTCAGTGTGTGAAGAGTTCATCTGCTGTGACTGATGTGATATCAATCAGTGTCATGTTTGTTTTATTAAGTTTCAAGCTGCAACGATTAGTCAACTAATCAATAGAATCAAGCGACAGGAAAGTAATAGTTTTTTAATTTATATTTACAAATGAGATGCGTGTTGATTAGGACAACAGGCTAGCTTTTCCCCCCTGCTTCCAGTCTTTATGCTAAGCTAGGCTAACCCAGTCCTGACTCCAGCTCCGTAATTCTAACACCGTCATGAGATAGATGATAATCTGTTCGTGTGACGTTTAAAGAAAGCAAATGAGCCTTGAAACCGACCTAAACGTTGACAGCTCACCGCCTTCAAACTGAGAGTCTTCAGTGTTTTAATGAAACAACGGCTGTAGGTTTAGAAACAAAGAGAACAACACAGCTTTGTTCCTCCAGACTGGTCGAACAATGCTCTGAAGTAAAAGAGTGAACACACAGACAAAGTGTGTATCAGACGGGCAGAAAAAAATAAATAAATTGAGCAACACGCACATAAACAGACAGACACACACACACAAACACACACACACACACACACACACACACACACACACATATACACACATAGTGGCAGATCTGAACCTACTGACTTGTAGCTTTAAAATAATAAAACCACAACAACCTCAGTGCGGACAAATGGCCCTTTGTGGATGTCTCTGAGTTTGTTTTGGAGAAAGGTTAAAGAACAGCCCCCCGCACTCTTATTCCATAAATCCTGTGTGGAAGACATTCATTGAAAGAAAATCTGTTCCGTAATCTCATTGCATATCAAAATCAGGTTTCTAGTTGCTTGACAATAAACATATTCAGAGACAATTCAAATAAAAGTCAAGAAAACTGAGAAGCCCAAAGAGAGTCAGACTGAGTGGATCACAGCTCACTTCCAGATGTGATCTCTGCAGTCCAATACCATTCTGGTTGCAGTGCAGTCTGTATTGTTTTTCCCTGATCCAGATAAGAAACGTTTACACATCAGATGTTACTACAAGGTGGAAATGGGGGAGACATTTGAGAATTTGCCTGCAGAATCATTTTTAAATTGACTTTGATCGGACTGTCTTTGCAAAAATCAAATCCACTTAAATTCTGTTGAATTGAAGGAGTCTCGAGTGTCTTAAAGAGTGCTGACACTGAGTCAGTCTGCTGGGTATACAAGTTGAATGATGGTTGAAGACAGAGGAGGGAGGCATAAAGTGCTGCTGTCTTTGAGCCAATGTGGAGGTTAACTGTAGGTCCCTGAACTCATCACATGTGTTTCTATGTACTTTATATCTCTGTGGAGTCGTTTGTAAGTCTGTATGTCTTTGCAAACATCTCCCACACGAAGCACAGGACTCCGAATATACAGCTTACTTTTACTGAATTATGCTCCCATTGTTTGTTAATGAGATTGAGTACTTATCCGTGTTCTTTCCATTTCTGTTGCTGCAGCGAAATAACAGATCTCATGCCAGCGGACCTCCATCCTTCTCCAGCCCGGTGTTTGGACTCAAGCCCCGTTCAGGTGAGTTGGATCTGGGCTAAGAGGGTGGACCAGATACCGGGGCTGCCAGACTTATAGGTGGATTCACGGGCTCTGCACAGTGTGGTTGTGGAAACAGTTCCATGCTGATGAGGTGTACTTCATCTGTTGGTTGTGTTGATGATGATGATGATGATGATGAAAATCCTGCACATTGCAAAGATCAAGAACTATATTCATACACAGTTGAATTTGTCCTTAAGTACAGTACTCAAGTAAATGTACTCAGTTACTCTCCACCTGTTGTCATATTTCTCACCTTAAAAAACACTAAGAAGATTTTCTATCAACCAGGCTTTTTGCATTTATTAGATAATTTAATGAGGCATCTGAGAAGTGTGTTTCCTTGTCGATCCAGGACCATAATATGAAAGTGACCATCTTGTATCAGGGCTAGTCTGAACACAAGCTGCAGGCACAAAGGGAATACCCCCTTTTCACAAAGGGAAGTTTGCTATGATCCTACAGACCCAGCGTGTCCGCTGTGTCTGTAGGATCATAGCAAACTTCAGTCCCATGCTTTTTTATTTTATTTTATTTTATTTTTATAGAGCTAGCAACCATCCAGCCTTTGTTTGCTAGCTGTACCAGTGTGTGAAATGTTGCTAACTGCTAATTAAGCTAACAAGATGCTAACAGCATGTCATGGTGATCTCTATGTGTACTGCCACTAATATTTATTTTGTTTTTGTGCTGTTTTGTGTTACGTGTTATCATCTCCCCCTTTGACATCTTCTTTATCTGATTAACATGTTTGTTTGTTTGTTTTTTCTGTTTTTCTGCCTCTTTCATTTCTCCTTCCACTGATCTGTTGCATGACTTTTAATGTGAAAATCTTCTGATCTAATCTGCATGTCTGTTACTTGTTTAAATACCTTCCTCCCATTGATCTCCCTGTTTTTTTTCCCTTCAACAACCACTTTTACGGGACTTCTATCCTGGTGGTATTGGTGTTTTGGGGCGGGGGGGGGGTTTCGTGGAATGACCTTTGCCTTGCTGTACTTGATTCATCATTGGTGCCCCACCTCCCTGTACTACACGCTCCACGCCCACATCCTGCGTCTCCCTGACCACTCACAATTCCTGGTTGTAGCTCCGCCTTCGCTACCCTGCTCGCCCCCCCCTTCCTGTCTCGCCCCCTTCCTCCTCTCACAGGCCTCGCCCTGCCATAGAGACACCCCTCGTAGCCATGACGACGGAGGCATGCACAGCCGCGGTAGGTTACACTTCTTTTAACTAACCAGCCTCGGAGTCAGATCACACACCTGGACTCGGGTGTCTGCTGACAGCCTCTCTTTCAAACTTCTCGATCAGTGGTTTGGGAATTTTTTATCTTTTATTCCTAATTTCGTTGTTTCCTAGACCGCCAGGTAGAAAGTTAGCCACCCTCTGTGTATGTTTTGTGTTTGTCTAATGATTGTTTTTCTTTGACGAACTGTTCAGCAACACAGTTGAAGGAATGATTTGGTAGTTTACAGTTAGCTTAGCATAACGACTGAAAGCAGGAGGAAACGGAAGGAAGGAGGACATTTCTTTTGTCGTTCCAGTGGTTTTAGCATTTTAACTCCTGTATGATATTCCAATAATCTTCCTTTAGAGACATAGAAAGCTTACGGAGTCTTGACAGGGTTTGGCTGTGTGTTCGTGTCTGTTACCATGTTGAATCATGAGCGCCTCCTTCTGGCGAGGCTTGACATCACGATAAGTTTGATTTCGTTCGGAGGCGACTGTCAGTGTGGGTTTTTACTGCTGTGTGTGCGCGTGTGGTAGTAGCAGACACTGATCAAAGAGGAGCTTTACCACATGCTACTTTTATCTCCTGTGTGTGTGTGTGCGTGTGTGTGTGTGTGTGTCTTTGAAGCTCACCAGAACGTGTGAGCACAAATATTCTGGAGAGGAGCATCTACAGGGTGTGTGCAAGTTGAGCTGTTCTGGGGTCAAAAAAAGTAAAGCCAACTTTTAACTGAAGTCTTGAAGGGTTGAAAATAAGTTGGAGCAACAAACATACTGGGGTTTTACCAAAAGATTGACATTTTGAGTTTCCCCATCTTTGCATTAAATGATATCCTTGGATTTGTACATTTGTTTGTACTAACATGTTCATTTCAAAATTATGTTTTTCTTGTTGCACTTTTGTTTTGTAATGTAAAAAATGTTTTTGTTTGTCCATTTAAAAGAAATACAACATACAATATACACCAGCGGCAACCTTATGTATGGTGTCACCTCTGTTGTTTTATTGCTCACCATTTGCTCGTGTCACGGTTTTCACATGTCCGTTACTTTGTCCTGTGTGAGCTACACACGTCAAAATATCAGATGTGTGTGTGTGTCATCTGCAATTTGAATGAGTCTGGGTTTCGTCTGTGCACATTTGTGTGTATGTGTGTCTATTTTTAGCTCCTATATTATTTTAAGTGTTAGATAATTGTCCCTAAAGGAGTATCCTACTTCCACTGAAGCAGAGTCCAAGATTTTAGATGGATCACAGCTGTGTGTGTGTGTGTGTGTGTGTGTGTGTGCGTGCTCCCCGAGGCAAGCTGTGTTTTAGTAAGTTGGTCCATAAAAGGCTCTCATATCTTGCAGGAAGTTAGCAGTGGCTGTTAAACTGTTCACATACAGTGAGAACTTCTAAATGTTAACAAATCTATCTCAAGCCCTGGAGAGACGCTTTTACTTTACTTTCAAACCCCAACATTTAAAATCTGGGATTGATTGACATGTCGGGTCGACCTCCCGTAGGCGGGATTATTACTCGCATCTGATTCAAACACTGTAGTTTATGCTATCACTAATTACAGTGTCATTGCATGAGACTCGTAACTTGGCTTGAAATGTGTCCTGTAGCCTTTGACAGGGTCAACTGTCTAATAACACATCAGACCGGAAAGTGACTCGGCAAAATGTTCTTTGCAAACTACTGTTGCTGGTGAGCTAACCAATGACATGTAGTTGTATTGTACCATCAACTGCTGACTCATAGCTTTAAACGATTCCTCCCAGTTAATACTTCTACAGGTTCAATTAAACTAAATCTATAATAGTATATATCTGACTTCTTTATATGCTTGAGCATTACAAACAACTTCTTTGACCCCCATTTTACCATTGATTACCTTGAGAAACATGTAACACAACCCACATGCTGAATAGTATTGCCGTGCTGAACATAAGCATGCAGACAAAGTAACATCAGATTGCTAATGATTGTGCTAAGTAGGCTCATGCTAATATTAGGATGATATACGCTGAGATCTGTATAGTAATTGTCTTTGATGGCCTCCGAACAGACGATTTTATCTTAAGATTTAGGGAACAATAAGGCCTCCTTTTCAAAACATCTACAGGATACAACATTTTTTATTTCTGGTATTTAATGAGCAGTGTGTCTCACAGGGCTACTAGTGTGGCTGTAAAATCTAGTGTTTACATTTTATTTATATGAATTTCTACCTTTTTTTTTTAACCAGACACAGTAGTCTGACACGCACTTCTTTGATTCATGTATCAATCTTTCTTTCAGATGATCTCGCTGTTTGCAGTCATAAGAACAGAGTACGATAAGAACAGTGTTTTACGGAGAAGTTCTCCCGCCGATGTGTTTCTACATGAGCAGTTATGTTTCAGTGTGATAACATTCTGACTAACGGTCTATAATGGGTTTAGGCCTCAGGGAGCGTGACATACACGCTCGCATCATCACTGCAGCTGACCTCATTAACAACCAATCACCACTCTGCGTGTGTGCGTGCATGCATGCGTTCGTGTGTGTGTGTGCGTGCGTGCAGTAACAGTAGATTATCAATTCATCTGGTTGTTGCCAGTTCTGTAAACAGACTCCATTTTTAACAGGAAGTCATGAGTTGATTTCACCCAACATATTATATGTTTTTAGTCCAATAGCTGGTGGAGTGAGGTGCTGATTAATGTATTTTTTTAGTCCAATAGCTGGTGGAGTGAGGTGCTGATTAATGTATTTGCAATTCATTGAGTCCCAATTCATTGCAATTGATTGCAAATTAAAAGAAAAGCCAAAAAAATACAGTAGTAATAGAATCGGGGGCCAAACTGCTGCAAAAATATATGAAAAAAAGCAGCCCGGCTCGGAAAATCTGTGTTTCCCGCTTAATGCCAACTGCAGAAACAAACTAAAACACGTATGAATCTGAAGCAGGTTTTTTTTCCCTGCAGTTATAAAGCTTTTAAAATAGATTAAATGTGTGTGTGTATATACACATTTATTTGTTTAATTCTCTTGAGTATTTCTAATTTGCTAATAAACTTCTTGTGTGTGACCTCAGCAGCGGCAGCATTTTGCTCTGACTGCAGATTCTTACAGAAACTCAAATCTTAGGATAGAAATGAACTCTCTCAGGAGAGCATTTCTCTTTCTCACACAGGTGTATAATCTGTCAACTGTACACCAAGCAGTCACCATGGTAACAAAAAAACTTGCTGTGGTGGATAACAATGAGCTCACCGAATCTGCATTTTTTTACTACATCAGATATATTTGCTTGCTGGCAACAAACAGCAGGAGAAAAGTACATTCTTTAGCACTTACTAATATGTATTTATTTTGTGTCTAGTGTTACAGCTATTATCCCCTTTCAGAATCAAATGCTACGTCACACTAGCAAGTAAGCAGAATATCTATGAATACTCATGATCAAATTGACTTTCTATGACACAGACTTGTGATTTTGTTTTGTGTCTGAAACGTCATCTCCGATTCTGCCTTACACGGCAGGCCAGTCGTGTAATCGTACTAAGTCGGTGTAAATGTTGCAAAGCTACCTAGCGACAGCGTCAGTGACTGCATGAGTCACAGACTGCATATAAAGAGAGCCACAAGGGGGCGACAGATGTTTAGGCTTTTATTTTGGGGAGCTGCCATGTTGTCCATCTGTATGCTGCTGATGTTAGCATTTAGCTCAAAGTGCACCTGTGCTTCTAGACTTGTATCTGTCATGTGTCCTGACAGATGGCTCTAAATACTACGATACCCATAAGTCGCAGTGGTATTGCTACAGAGAAGCCAGTCCGAGGCATCAGCCTGGTGTGGGCAGTAGTGGCCGGTTGTACTTCTGTGCGATGTAGCGTGGCACAGTCGTGTACTTTGAATGTGTGGAAAGAACATGAAGCCACATGTCACCACACGTTGGCAGCACAAGGAAGAAGCTTTGCCTGTGTGCAGTTTCTCTTGAACAAGCTGCAGGATGCAGACCAGAGGGTGGACGTGTCTTTTAGTTTCACTACCGGCTGACTGATCTTGTGAAAGAAGCAGGCTCCCATTTTGCGACCCAGGAATAATCTGTGAAACAGACAACAAAAAGACCCACACGCTTTCATGCAGGGTTTTAAAAATATCCTCCAAAATCTTTTAATAACCTGTCAGAGGAGGAGACACGGAAACAAGATGCTGCAGCCTCAAACTGGTGTGCTGGCAGAGAGAGACATTTAGAGCAGGGAGGAGTACGAAAATATGAAGAGGAGTTCAGCAGCTTGTAAAATGACTTGACCTCAGATAAAACTAGAGAGATAAAAAGTATTTGCCCTTCATTATCTTTACCTTTTTTGCTGGCTTTAGATGATTTCCAGAGTGTACATGTTTATGACATCTGTAGTTTAGTGAACTGCTAAGTTCAGCCACAGGGCTGTGATGAGTGTTGGCTGGACAGGCGTGCAGTGTTAAAAACATTAACATCCTGCAGACTTCATGTCTTCTGCTCTTCACAACCACAGATGAAGCTGGGAGTAAATAGCCTGTAGCTCCTCCTGGTGGTCACTCAGTGGAACTACACAGATACGAGCCGTGTTTAGCTTCATTTGGTTGGAAAAGGAAGATGTATATGTGGAACATAGGACAAGAGAAATAAAACAAATTGGTTTCATAAAGTCTACTTTAAATGCATTTTGATGATGATACTTTTACTTAAAGTTTGTACTTTTTTATAAATGTAATGTATGGAGACATCCTCCACCACCAGGTGAGTTTTAGGAGCTGGTGTTAACCAAACTTAAAAGCATCAGATTTATCGATGAACAAAAACCATCAGAATCATTTGACAGCTGCTTTAATCAAAGACAAATGTCTGGGCACGGAGCTTTTAATGTTCGGTCAGTCCGTGAGCGTTCGGTGTGTTCTCTCAGGGAGATGAACTCCCTCCACATGACCGCTCCTGGGACAAAGCCGGAGCTAAAAGTGCACTGAGCTGCATGAGTGCATGTGAATGTTGCGCTTACGTAAGCTTCCTACATATTTTATGTCAGAAAGGCTTTTTCTGTGTCACTGAGTGCAGATGTGGATGCACAGGAAGTCACTTACTGTGTGTGTGTCCACGCGTTCTAGTATTCTGCTTAACTGGAGCTCTTCTCACTCATTTTAATTCATAACGGGTCGGCTCGGTAATAAAGACACATCTCTGTAATGCAGTGCAGTTTAATAGTAACCTTCAAAATCATCACACAGTTGAATCAACACAAGCTGAACATAATAATATTCATGAAGGAGACTCTATTTAGATCGGTGTTCATCCGGCAAAACAAAAATGATAAAAGTAAAAAAAACGACCTTATCATTTGATGGTAATTTGCTACATTTCTGATTGTATATTGCATGTGTGCAGTTTGAAAGTTTTAACGCTGTAATTTGAGACTATTTTTGTTGATTTAACCTTTTTCCTCCTCCTCAGAAGTCAGAGAAATGTCACAAATGCCCGATCCGTTTCCTGTGTGTCAGAGATGCTGCGTTACTGTGTAACTGTCCTTTGTTGCTGCTGTGCGAGTCTTACGCTGCCGTCTTCTCCCTCCTGTGTTTGCTTCAGTGTTCCTGCGGAGCCACAAGAGTCTGGAGTCCGTCGATCCTCAGTTCACCATGAGAAGAAAGATGGAGCAGCTGCGAGAGGAGCTTGAGCTCACGGAGCAGCTGCGAGACGTGAGACGCACTCACTGTTTATTAATCATTAGTGTGTGTGCGATTAAAGGGCAACTCAAACATTATTACACACTCTGTCAGTTGTGAACATTGACTGTGTCCCAATTCTATACTACGCTTTAATGTTTACTAGTTTATTTTTCTGTAGTGTGTTCACTACTAACATTGATGAAAGAAGTACTCAACTCTTTGTAAAAATACTCTGGGACAAGTAAAACTCCTGCTTTCAAAACTTGATTTAAAATATTATATTTGAAGTCAAAGTGTTTATTATGCAGAGTGGCCCAAATCAGAATAATATATACAGTATATATATATATCATGTTATTGAATGATACAGTTGATGCATTATTGTGTTCATCACTTTAATGTTCCAGCTGGTAACGGTGGAGCTCATTTTAACACATTTATATGTAGAGTAGATGTATAAAGTTGCATATAATGGAAATACAGTACTCATGTACAAATACCTAAAAATGGTACTTAAGCAGAGTACTTAAGTAAATGTACTTGGTTATTTACTACTACTACTAAGTGCACTCAATGTCAGTATTTAGACATGATGGACGCCGCCCCACAATGCAATGCACACATGGAGAAGTGCTTTGTGTCAAAGTCACACATTTTCTTAACGTGCGTCAGTGCACTTCCTGTTACTACAAAGCAATAACTGATGATGATCACGTCGAGGGACACAGCAGTCCTTTGAGTTTCCCTCACATAACTGCTCACATCAGTTGTTTCCTCCTCAGAGCATCGAGAGCAGGCTGAAGGTCATCCTCCCTGAAGACCTCGGGTCGTCTCTGATGGACGGAGTCGTGCTCTGCCATCTGGCCAATTGCATTCGCCCGCGCTCTGTCGGCAGCATCCACGTCCCCTCGCCTGCAGTGGTGCGTCTAAGTCCTGACCTCTGACCCCTGAGATGAATATTCATGATACTCATAACATATCACAGTCTGGTTTCTTATTTCTGATTTCAACTTCTTTATCAATGTGTCTTTGTGTGACTTTGTGCTTCCAGCCCAAACTCAGCATGGCCAAGTGTCGGAGAAATGTGGAGAACTTCCTGGACGCCTGCAGAAAGATCGGTCTGTCAGAGGTAATACATTTATACAATAACAGGCTCCCACTCCGTTAGTGCTCTCTGAACTGGGGGTCGCTTTCAAGTTACTGCTCATTTCAGATCGATCTTCTATTAAAACATGTCTGCTGGTGTTATTGGAGACGGTTGCATGACAAGGGCATGAAGGTGCTATAGACAACAGGAAGTGAGTTAGTGTATTTTGCCCTGCTGATTCAACACCGTGTCGGCCTTCGACAGCCCGTTGTGGAGGATTGATGCAGCAGAGTTTATAATTAATGAATAGATGCCACGGACGTTAAACACTGGTCTGAACCCAGTTTGTTGTTGTTTGTCCAGTTTATTTGTTTATCAATGGAGAGTTGTGGCAAACCTAGTTCTCATTTATTTACGAACTGGGCGGCCTCACTGCTGCTGAAGACAGTCCTGGGATTTGATCTAGCAACCCCGGACCTGAAAACACCCCCAGTTCATCAGAGAAACCTCCCCCGTAATACAACAGTTGCACTTCGTCATCAACATGTTTTGGCTTCAGTTGACCGATTATTGATGAGATAGATAGATAGATAGATAGATAGATATATATATATATATAGATATATATATATATATATATTTATATATATATATTCTCTCTCTCTCCTCAGGCTCTTGAAAATTGTCTAGGTCTGAGGGGAAAGAAGTAGTCATAGTAATAATTAACGTTAGCAGCTTAATTATCTTGTGATTTATGTCAGTAAGTGAGGTGCAAACTGAAATTGAGGATTATTGCAGGACACTGATGACGACACTAAACTGTAAACCAGATCTGGGAGGATTTCTGATGATTCCATGTTTTTAACAGCATAATAACGGAATAATGAAAAAAAACAATTGAAGCTTAATTTGAGAACAAAAACTTTACTAAACGTCTTCTACACCCCAAATTATGTTTCCTTCTCTAAATTACAACACGAGAACCAGTCAGTGTTCTCCCATGACTGGTTTAATGTTCCTATCTGCCTCCTTTTTGTTCTCATCGCTTTTAAATACGGGTGTTAATGTCGACATTTAACGCTGAATCATCATCGCTGTCATCGCTGCCTGTGGCTTCAGCTTCCTCAATCATGACTGTGTGTGTGTGGGTGGGTGGATGGGGGGGTGATTTTGGTTAGGGTTAGCCTCCAGGAAATTAATTCTATGAAATGTCCCCGAAAGTGACCTAAATAAACGTGTGTGTGTGTGTGTGTGTGTGTGTGTAGATGTCAGAGCTACACTAGAGATGTTTTAGCATGCAGACTCTCGAAGGAAAACATTGTGACTCAATTGTCCCGTTTTTGTTCATATGCTCTGAATGGTGTATTCTGGGACAAATGTTGTTTTAACTGGGACTAAAATGCGTAATAAGCTCAGAGCTTCCAGCTTCTTGACAGGGAAGTATTTCCTGTTGAGTCCAAGTGAGCAGGACAGTGGCATCCATTTATTTACAGAATCTGCTTTATTGGCCAAATATGTGAACACGTATGACTCTCTTAATGTTCTCAAACTAAAATGGACATACAGGAGCTGAACAGTAAAACAAACATTTGCTACTATGTACAGATATACAGATATACATTTAAAAAAAGTGTATCTTCATATAAAAACAACACAATATATTTGTAAACAGTAGTACAGCAGTGCAGAGTGCAGAGGTTGCTGTAATAAATAAAACGATCAATAAGTTGCTTTATATGCATATGGTGTGTGAATATGACAGTATACACAGCACAGTGTATACAGTGTGTGTTTAAAATATAAACGTATATCATTTACAGGCACAGTGAAAGTTAGTGTTACAGCCAACAGAAAAAAAAAAGCATTTTTATTGGTAAATGACGGACCTCTTTTTTTTTAATAACATAAGTTTAAAAAATAATAACATAAGTTTGTGTTTGAACGGTCTATCACATCATTGGGACTTCAAATTTAATTTGGTTCTTATGTCGCTTTAATTGTGATCATTGTGATTATTTGTTTGTAGTTTTATGTTTCATCTTTAAAACGTAGTCTATAATCTTTGTTTTCAAACTGTTTTTGTCTTGGTCTTCGCTTTTGAGAGAGAAAGAAGGACTTTTATTCCTTTTCGTAGCTGTTGATCTGAACTGACTTGTTGACCTTTGACCTCCATCTCTGCTGCTGCTGCTTGCTGACTCTCCTGCCTCTGTGTGGACGTTTGTAAACTAGCGAATGCTTTTAATGCCCACAATTATGCAAGCTAACGTGCAAATTATAGCTTCTGTGCTAACGTGCTAATTATAGCTTCTGTGCTGGCCTGCTGCACTGGCTCTCCCATCAGCCACTTTACCCACTCCTCAACATGGCCTGCTTACTGGGTAGGAGGGGAGGTCAAACTGTTCTCCATCCTCTCAGTAAGCATCCCTGCTTCTTGTCATGGTAACCCCTGCCTGCTCCCGCCTCACCCCACCAGCTCACACTCTTGTCTGTGACCTTTGACCTCTGTGTTAACCTCCTGCCTTTTCTTTCTCTTTTTTACTTTCCGGCTGGATCGCACCACATCCTCTTCCTCCTCCCACTTCTCCTCCTCCTGCCTCCTCTTTGTCGACGTTTCCCTCCTTCGCATAATTTTTTTTTAACATAACTGTTTGCCTCTGAACTGCTTCTCCTCTTCATCACATTCCTCTTCTTTTTTTTTACTCTCATATCAATTTTGTAATATTTTTTCCCTCTTTGCTCCTTAAATTGCCGCCTTCTCTATTGTTTCCTTCTCTCCATTTTCCTCCACCTGGTTTTTGGTTCTTCCTTGGAGAATATTTCACCTGTCTCTTATCCTTTTTTCTCCCTGACCTTTCATTTGTTTGTAAACATTTCACCTCCTCTCTCTCTTTCATTTAAACTTTTCTTTACCTCCAACTTTCTTCCCTACTTCTTACTTCTCCACTTGTTTCATCTTTCCATCTTCATTTCCTCTTTTTTCAATTTTGTTCCCTCATTGCCTTCATCTCTTATTCCCACCTCTTTCTATTCCTCCTGCATTCTTCCCTTCCCTCCTCCCTTGTTTCATTCCCACCTTCTACCCTTTTCCTTCCCTCTTTCCTTTCCTACATTTATTTTCCTCCATCTTCCCAACGGGGGTGCTAGTCTTCCCTCTGTTCGCCCTATGACATCATCCAGTGCCGCCTGCAGCCAGTTTGCGCCACAGTTCAGACGCTGGTTGCGTTGGATACAACCTCTCCAAACAGGAAACGGGAAGAGGCAATCTCAACTCCAAGCCCCGCCTCCTTCAGGGTGTCAGAGACTCCCTCATTTGTTTCTGTTACCACTCAAACCCCACCTCCCGCCTGGCAAATCTGGGACCTTATTGGCTCGAGCCTGCTTCACGTCCTCTGCCTAGTTTTGCTGTTCGTGGCCTATAGTTGGAGCGAGCTAACGTAACCGTGACAATAGCCTCCTGTCAGTCAGCTGCCAGTGCCCGCCCTCTTTCTGCCCAGGCTACTACACCTTTGTTTTTTGCTGCATTCATGTCACGTGGGAAACATCACGCTCCAAAATAAACTATAAATAAATAAACTACGTGGAAATGTTAGTGTTGATATTTAGTCCATAAGCATTTCCTGTAAGTCCACATGTGTGTGCATTATACAGCTACTACACCCAAAAACAAGTTTGGAGTAGTAAACATATTTGTTACTCTTCTCAGATTTAATACAATGCTTATTTTTCTCAATAGTAGTTTTAAAATGTTTGTGTGTGGAACGACAATTGCAGTAAGAACAAAAGAAGTAGTGTAAATATTATGTAAAGCTGATATGTGAAGGTGTTGAGAACAATTTCTGCAAGATTATGATCAGATTCCATTTTAAACGTCACACTGAGAAGGATCAGACTTTACGCAGGAAAAGTGATTTTATCTGAGTTGGCAACTACAGATTTAATACAATTGTTTGTAGGTTTTGAGGCGCTTTTGTTCTGTTACTTTGTGAGAACTGTGGCTCTGAACTGAAGTTAAGAGACCTCCGGTTGATGGATTGATGATATCAATCAACAGTATCTTTCTTAAAAAGCACAACATGACAGTGCCGATAATGTGCTGTATTCTTTATGTACTACACAGGTACCCATACGTGTGTTTCTGCACCAGACAGTAGTTGCTCATTGGAGGTTGTTGTCGCTCTTTGACATTTGGTGATGAACACAAAACCAACAACAAAACTGAAGCAAACTACAAACAGCAACATTTCTGTCATGACTTTTTTTAATTATCCCATTAAATAATATAATAGTATAACATCTTTAAACCACCACATCCCATGTGATATGAATCATCATCATGCATCAGCTACTCCTTCTTTGATGTTGTTGTTGTTTTACTAAAATCAGCTCTTCTGTCTTCTGTCTTTGCAATAAATTGACCCGAAACTTATGACAGGCGGGAAATGTGGAACAGCAGAGATCTTCTGATCTGTGCAGGACTGACAGGGTTTAGGTGGAGCCATGAAAACTCTTCATCTTATCCGTTGAACGCCATGTTGGAAGAACAATAACAAGATGAAAACTCTGTGACAAAACAAACTCAGTATTCAGCCAGTTGGCACCATCACGGAGGTCTAGCGGACAAATGATCCGAGACAAAATGTCTTGATCGGATCACTCGTGTAAAAACCAAACACTACCAGAGCGCTGGATATGTTTTGGATTCATATAAAAACGGCCGTGTGGCTGTAGCAGCTGTGTGCTTCTCGCTTCACTTCCCTTCTGTTTGTGGATTACTGCAATGTGGAGAATGGAATTGGGACCGAAAGTTTTATTCAAAACCACCAAAAGCAAGTCGGATAAAAAAAATGCTGTCTCCTTGTCCATTGACGTCTGCGTCGTGTCGGTACCACGGACAGCGCCGCAACAATGCCCACAATCAACACTGCTGTTGATTATTCTGAAACCACAGCTAAGGGTGTTTTTACTTTTTTTACTATTTTTTAATAGATGTATAAAGCTTAAACAAATAATTTGACAATCGGTCAACTTTAGGCGAGATTTGACCAATCGTATTTGACTACATACATTCTTAATCGACGACACACTATAAACACAGCTACAGCAACTGGCTGTTGATTCATGCAGCTGTTCCTTAAATATAACATAAACTGTATTTTCATCAAAAATTATGGGGACAGTGAATAAAATAAGTGAAGTAAATCAGTTTCTCTGCATTATGCATAAATATCAACAAACACTGGTTTCATAAAATAGAAAAAACACAGATGAATTGCATTCATTTGCATTTGTACAAATCTTGCAATAAAAAAAAAAAAATGTTTTACCATAGCGTCATAGTACATAAAACATGTGTTCTCTGAAACCACACTGCGTTGCGTAAGTAGTCAAAGAGCGGCTTTACTAACCAGCGGGCCCAGAGAGCACAGCAGAGGTCTCTGATTATGTGTTTCAGGAGGTTTGAAGGGATCTGACTCCTATTCTGTAGCTGCTGAGATAAGCAGAAATCTGCTAGTTATCCAGAAGCATGTTCGCACGACTCGGCCTCAATAATCCACCGATATAGCTGAAACAAACTAATCAGGTGGTTCAGCAATCTTCAGAAACATGTCCCCCAAATGTTTGAGACAGAATGCTCTGTAAGAGGTGCTGAAGACCTCCAAGACGGCCCCCAGATACAACAGCTGTTTCTGTGCCTCCATCACTTCACTTTGAAGACATTTCAAACCATAGCTGATGCCTTGAAATAGTATGTCATAGTTCTTTCTCCTGCTTCAGAGTAGCTGGACTGCATCATAAGCGCATGATTCTGAATGGTTCACAAGAAGAGCGACACAAAGAGCGTGTGCGACTTTCTGATTTGAGTTAACGGAAGCCATATTATATTCATTAATGATTAAATCAGTTAGTTGTTAATTGGGGTCTTAATTTGAATGTGAATTGTTATTTTACACAATATTTGAGTATATGATGTTTTGAAACTTAAGAAAAATGTGAATTTAATGTTCTTTTTTTCTTTATCTTTGTCCTGCTTTCTGAGTTTCCAACTCTTCTGTATCCTGATATGCAACGTGACTGTTTGTGGAAACATTTGAAGGGCTATAGACACTAGAAGAGTTCATGAAGTTAGATGCATATATTAATCGTATTAAGCAGTTTATCTTGGAGGGTAGATTATCACGCTGTTTGTAATGTTTAGAGGAATTAAAAACTGAGGAATGTGGAGTTTTGCTGGCGCCCACTGCAACTTAATAGAAAACCCAACTTTTCCCGGCCATGTGAGCAGCTGATTGGCTGTTGGATTAATTCACAGAAACTGAAAAAACGCAGACGTCTTCACTGGTAGTTGGCCTTTAATCTTTGATGCCTTATATTTATCATACACTGAATATTTGACATAAACCGGTGTGAGATGAGTAACTCAAAGTGTTACTTTATGTTATTACATTTCATATTCTGTGAATTAATTATGTCAGTTGCTGCTGTTTCTTTGTTTTGCCCTTTTAATTTTGTTTACTTTGTGCTGATGATGTGAATGGATTTCATGTATGAGGAGGATTATTTTTATGACTTATGTATGATATTTGACTGTTAAAGACTGAGTAATAAATGCCGTTTAGGGATGTTGTCTGTTCGACGGAGTCATCGTTTAAGATCGAGGTGAAGAAGTCCGGCACGCGACGCCTGTAAAATTAAAACTACAGATCAAACAAACCAGATATAACATGCTGATGAGGGAACTTTAGAGGTTCTGGTGGACAGATTTATGTATTTGTCTTTATGCTAAGCTAAATCTCTGCTGGCTGTAGATTCATAATTATCTAACTCTAAAATATAATTACTTTTTCTTTTAATCTTAGGTTTTAATTCCTAGTCCAGAGCTGCATATCAACTTTAAGTTTAAACATTTAAACATTTCCAGGTTATTTTACGTGACAAAATGACCTAAATATGAAACTTCATTCATACTTAAGTCCACTGTCATGACAACTGTCCTAAGTGTGAGCTATTTATCCTCCAAATAAACAAAAACAAAAAGTGGCAGTAATCTAGAGCATGAAACTATAATTTGGTTTATAAAAGTCCAGTATGCAGGACAAGCTGAGTAACTGGCAGTGTTATACTCAGTGTGGGCTATGGCTATATCCTGGAGACACTGAGTGTGGGCTATGGCTATCTCCTGGAGGCAATATGCACCATTGGACACCCGGTATGTGCCAAACTCGTTAGAAAGGTTTTGTTCGTCCATGTTTTTGCCAGAATGTGCGGAGCTTTTATTCCGTGTCTAAATCCTTTGTCTCTTCTCTGCTTCTACGTCTGCTCCTGCGCTCCTCCTCTCTGTCCTCCTCCACCTCCTCCACCTCCCAGGACAAACTGTGTCTTCCTCACCACATCCTGGAGGAGAAAGGCCTGGGGAAGCTGTGCATGACGGTGCAGGCTCTGGTGGACGAGCCGTCCTCCAGACACACCCTGCTGACGTGAGCGTTAGATGTGGGCGGAGCTTCCCCTGACTGACACGTACATCAAGCGCACGCCTGGATCAACGCCTCACTTTAAGCTGCGATCCTTCTACAGTAACAGAGTGATTTTATTAGATTCAAGGATGCAAAATGGTGTTACGAGAACTAAAGATTAATTTGCTAATTCATGAGAGGGAAGTTCTGGGTGGAGTCAGTATGATGCCACGCGGATAGACTGGTGGAGGAATCAACCAGTGCCAGCATCTGACTGGTTCCAGCTGATTGCTCACCTTAAATGATTTGTTCTGTATTAGTGTCGGGGGAGATTTGTGGATGAAAATTAACACTGATTTCCTCCATTTCTTTATATAAACATAAGAGATACAAACAGTCAACTAAAGGGCATAAATACAACTCTAGGATTATTTATTTTTTAAAGGAAGAATAATAATTCATTTTCTCTCCTTTCGTTTTCTTTCACTGGTTGTACCACAAATATATTACAAAGTATTAGGGCCACATTGACCGGACACTTAAGAATTAAGTTACAATATTTTGGTGAGTAAAAGAATATTACAAGATGATGTCATACTTCTACAACATTAAAATATTGAGATTTTGTAAAATCATTGGAAACGCATTATCAAGATTTAAAAAAAAAAAAATATTTGAGGGAAGAGGAAGATTAAAATTAGTTTGAGATTCAGTAGTAATTTTATTCGACAGTCATACTATTTTCAGAATAAAGCTGAATTGCAAGATGTGGCTTTATTCTTGTAAAGCTACGACTTTCCCCATGAAAAGTATGATTTTTGTTATTTTGTAGTATCTCATAGTATTTTCATACAAAATTGTGATTTAATTTTTAAAAATCTAAGAATGTTTTCTGAGCAACCATGGCCCTAAAACTGTTGTACAAAAACAGGTGCAGGGACTTAAAAAAAAAAAAAAGTTATTTAATTACAAATTAGATTTAGAGTTGGTGGAGCTGCCAATCTGAAAGTCATCACGCAGGCTTCTCTGATTTTACAAACCATCAGTTATCAGATTATGGATCTTTTATACTGAGGGGTTTGTGGGAGTAAAACCAAAATGTTATAGTTTTAACTATAGCGAGGCAACTTTTAACCACAATTTGTATTTAAACAAAGATATTTATAATATAAAGAGAAGCTGAGACAAGTTGTTTGAGTTGTTGTATACTTTCAAAAAAGAAATATGCCAAAAATATTTTTCTCTAATATATTTTAGGTATAATTTTGTCTGTTTTCTAAAAGTTTTTGCTGACTCTGTGGAGCTCTCTGCATGTCCCTGAACCAGGTCTGAGTCTGTGAATCTGCCACTGGGACACTAATCTGTGTTTATCAAGCATCTCTGATGGATTCTCACAAATCCAGGTATATATTTTTATTTTATTTGATCTTTTCTTACCTTGAATTCTTTCATACGTGTTCAATCTGTGTTCACTGAACGCATCTCCAGGATTTCTTCAGTGAAACTACTTTTTTTTGTGAGATTCAGTTCAAGACATGCTCTTGAAAAGAAAGATACAAAACACTCCTCGTAGCCTCTTCGGGCTGAAACCCCCGGATCATCGACATCTAAATATTGACCGGCTTCTATACAGCGAGACCTTGATAAATATCAGAGTTGTGAGTTAGATTTTTACATTTTTAGGCAGGTGCAGGATCAGTGAGGATGAGATCTCATGCAGCAGCACCTCCGGCTCAGACCGTCTGGATTGGTTTTCAAGGAGATGTAAAAAAACAACTCATAAGCAATTAGTTTTAATGCAAAGGATGAATTTGTTCTCTTTTTTTTCTCACCGTTTTTGTGAGTTCGTCCAAACCTCTGAGGTTCAGGCTTGAGCTGCTGCTGCAGGAGATCAGAAATCCTGTGACTTCACTACACTGTTGATGCTTCATTCCACTGCCTGCTGTGTCGACAGTATTTATGTGTGTGCGTGTGTGTGTGTGTGTGTGTGTGTGTGCAAAGGAGTTGCTAGTTGGCGTGAATCGTGTGTCTATGCGGATCACGCTCGACACCAAGAGTTGTTGAGGGGCAGGACGTCATTGTGGAACAACAGCTGAAGATGTTTCATATAGAAATCTCTGGAAGATGTTTTGGTCTGTCTTTAATCTGCGTTAGGTGAGTTGACCACTAGGGGGCAGTAAATGCCGCTTCATCTTCAGATGGCACTTTTAATTTGAGTGACTTTGAGCATGAAGGCTGGTCGATTCATAATTTAAAAATAGTTGAGCTGAGACTCATTTGAAATAAACGTAGCAGGATAATCAGGATTATAATAATTATAATGATTCTAAAGTTAATGGACCTGATTATAGTAATACTACCTTTCTGAGAGCAGCAGGTCTGTTCATCACATAACACACGCTGACCAACGGAGCGAGAGAATCTGGAACTCTAAATATATTTATTTCAATTTGTTTTAATATATATATATTTCTATAACTTAAAACAACAGCACGTCTCCTGCTTAATTGGGTATCTTTGACTCCCGTTGAGAAAGATTAATATGACTTCCTCGTTCCGGATGACGTTACAAGAGCTGGCTCTGTAATAGACCATAATGATCTCTGGCGGAGTTGGTATTTAAATTTTTATGGTAATATAATTTAGATGGAATTTGATTATTTACTTCTTAAATGCTACTACTCAAATATTAATACCACACTGAAAATACATTGCACATTGAAAAGGCTGCAAGGAAAAAAGGATTAACTCAATATTTAAAGTCAAATTGTCGTTCAATAAAGAGGAATAAGGAATATTTACACTTTTCTGGACTGTAAAATAAATCCCCGACAAAACAAATCTCCAATCCAACAGTGTTCAGTGTGGGGACTTCAATTGGAAGTTTGAATCATTTAATTATTATTCTTTTGGGGCCCAAACTATTTCAAATGCAAATAAAACATTTGATGTCTAAGCGATACTGATTTTATGTTCTATTCATTTTAAATAGTTGTTATTGAAGGGAAGAAGAAGGACAGCAATATAATACTGATTCCAAACTGTTGTACCAGTCATAATGATAACTTGAGATGTTCTGGATTCACGTACTGCCCCTTTAAAACCTCTCGGCAGGTCTGGGATCAGAACGTGTTTCTTCCTAAATGCCATAATAAAACCACAACAAGTGTCTTGGCACTCTTGAACCAGCAGGCTTGTGTGAATGAGTGAATACGAGTCTTTTGTTTTCCGTACATGTGATTGCAGCTTTCTATCCAAAGCTTGAGCGACATGAAGATTCAGCAGTAAAAAGAATTAGAATAATAAATGTTTCCACTGGATCGATTTGACAGTTGCCAAAACAAACATTTACTCTCTTGTGATAAAACTAAAGGATTTTATTTAAATGTACTATATAGCCTGTGTACATATTTTTTTTATTTATCACAAGGATTTCCTGATGGTGATTTAATGTAAAAAAGAAAAAGTGATCAGTTATGTATTTGTCTATTTCCTTATGTACTGTATATTTCACCAGAAAACACAGCAAACTTTAACATCTGATTAACCCACAATATCACACATGATTACAAAAATAAATGTTCACGTATTTCTACACTATAGTCATCTTGGTGAAGTAATGATACAAATGTTTTATATACATTATATCAGCTTTTAATTATGATAACGGCATTATGTTTGCCTCGTGGATAAAACGTGTATAATAGAAGTAGAGCAACAAACTGTCTTCCTAATAGTTCTTAATTATACGTGATGTTAAATTATTTTGATTTAATTAAAAAACGCCTGCTGGAAACAGTCTCTTAAAGATATCAGGAGTATAATGTCAAAGAATATGGATGATTTTAGTAATTATGATTTGCATGTGCTTGTTCGTAATGAACATTTCTTCAAAATAATCAAATTTCATATCCACAGTTTTGTACTCATTACATCATCACATTCATTTTGGGGGGGAAAGCAATAAAACTGCTTCCGCCGACAGAATCTGCACTTTAAACTTCTATATTTATATCTTTGTTTTGGCAACTAGGAAAATCTTGAATCACCTTAAATCTGAAATGAGAGAACAGAGAATTAAAATATGTGACGCTGGTGTAAATTGTGTAAATGGTGGTGAATCAAACCTGCTGAAGCAGTGTTTTTAATGTCTCATTTTGTATATAAATATTGTCCAGAAACAGCCTGTACTCACATTTTTGTACTTTTCTGACTGGGAGGAAATTTATTTTTTATGTGACTTTGATGTAACATACCCTTTTGTAACTCTTTGTGAACCTTTTGTGTAATTTGTTGTACAGCAACTCAAATGTAAATGCATGAAATGTCCCTTTAATGTCGCCTTAACTGCTGTGAATACTGTATATAATGCACTGTATTTCTCATCACTATCAGTAAAGACCTCAACTGTCTAAATAATGCAATCAGTGGAAATACTTTATGCACAAAGTATGTGGATGTCAAAACTAAAATGTGACTCATTTAATTATTCAAATATTTCCATCAGCCCACTAAAAACCAGGAAAACCTTTTAATACCACACGACCACATCATGTCATTTACTCCCAATACAAAATTAACAAACATAACGTAACACAATCAGTTTTTCATTCATCTTTTTATGTTCCTGGAACGACTCACTTCATTACGATATAAAATACCTTTATTCTGATAAGAGGACGTGATCTGGAGATTTTTTTAGGTCGACAAACTTCATTAAGAACAAAACACAAATTAATAACTGAGGACTTTATTCTTCAAATACAGCTGTGACTGATGAACAAAATACACATGGACACCGTTTCTCAATGATCCAAAACGCATGATAGGAGTTTTTGTTCTTATTTGAGGCTTTAGGTAAGTGCCGTCTAGACAGAATTTACAAAGGAATCTGAATATTAGAATTTGGTTTCCAGGGAAAAGATGACGTCATTGTACTAAATTCTGCGTCTGGTGGTTGACATCAGGAGAGCGGGGTCGGCGTGACCCCGACGGTCCTCTCCTCAGGCGAGCGATCAGGCATTGAGGAACTTGGCGTGGTGCTTGACGTGGTCGCTCAAGAAGGAGTAGATGAAGAAGAAGCTGTGGTCGTAGCCCTGAGGGAGAAAAACACAACTTCAAGTTCACAAAGCAACTCAAACTAAACAGATTTGTTCAAGTCTGAACTTTAACAAGTTCGGGTTTTAACAAAAAAAACATCGGAAGGAAATGAGTAGAATATTTTTTTGAGGGGATAATCAAACATTTTGCAGCTGGTTTCCTGCAGCCTGATTACTTTTTCAGATAGTCTATTCTTTTAGATGTTCAGATATGTATAGTTAGTTAATTAGTTGGAATGCTTCAGCAGTCCAACTATTGTTCTTGTAAGCTTTCTTCAACTTATTATTATTCTATTTCTTCCGTACGTATTTTGAACTGTATCTAGTCCTTCATATTTTCAGCTCTAGAAACCGTTCAAATATTAAAAAATTCAACTCCTTCGGGAATCAAGCGCTATGACTTTTCAACTTTTCAAATCTTCATATTATAAATCTTTTTATAGTTTTTTTTAAAATGGGATCACAATGGAGAAAATGTTAAACTTTTAAAACCTTATAACATCTTCATACTTTCAGACACCATTTAAATTTTCAAATGTTGACAGAATCTTCAACTATTACTGTATATTTTCAAATATTTTTTATATTTTCATATCTTCAAATAATGAATATTTATATGGAATAAGAAATGAATGGGTTCCTATGGAGGAAAACTTCAAATCCGCTTAAACTTTTTCAACTTTAAAACCTTCCAATGTCCGCATGCTTTCAGCTAGAGACACCATTTAACTTTTGAAATGTAGATAAAATCGTTAGCTATAACTTTATAATTTAGCTTCTTTTGATAACTTTTATACTTATTTTATTGTCCCCGTTTTAGTTTGTGTTTTCAGCCCGTTTGAGAGTTTTCAATGATTGTGTGAGTGGAAGCTTAGAGCTGTGACGTCATCGCTAGAGTGGAGTGAAGCTTCAGGATCGTACGAAAAAAAGATTTGTAAATTGTCACTACGGCCACACCGTTTACTCTTTATACACCATTTATGGATAAAAACGTAGGGATTCTTGTGCCGGTCCTTACATGTGTCGATAGAATCCACGATGTTTCCCACACTTGTCAGGAGAACGCTTAACGAGGGAGCAAGTCCAGTCTCTGCCCCATAGAGCCCCATTATATCTTTCCCTCCAAAACGTCTTCTCACAGACGATGGCACCTGATTTGTAAATCGCGACTAGAGACACATCGTGTAACATACAGACCCACAAGCAACATTTATGGGTTCGCAAGAGTCTTGTGTCTCAGGAAATATAATTATATTGGGGGGTTACTTTTGAAGTTCTATATGATATTAAGCTTTTTCCGAAAAAAATAAATGAACTGAAGTCTATGAAGATATTCTTCAAAGCAAAAACTCTGTGTCACTCATGACATGTGATTAGCTGCACCTGTGTCACTCATGACACAGGTGCAGCTAATCAGAGCAGTCTCACACTTATTCTGGTTTTAGCTACATTAAGAGGACACACACAAACACACACAGTGTGTCTTTCTGTCTTCCCTTTCAAAATAAAAGCCCCAAGAGTCACACACAGGTATTCTCATTCCTCTGTCTGTCTGTCTGTCTTTCTGTCTTCCCTTTCAAAATAAAAGCCCCAAGAGTGTCACACAGGTATTCTCATTCCTCTGTCTGTCTGTCTGTCTTTCTGTCTTCCCTTTCAAAATAAAAGCCCCAAGAGTCACACACAGGTATTCTCATTCCTCTGTCTGTCTGTCTGTCTGTCTTCCCTTTCAAAATAAAAGCCCCAAGAGTCACACACAGGTATTCTCATTCCTCTGTCTGTCTGTCTGTCTTCCCTTTCAAAATAAAAGCCCCAAGAGTCACACATAGGTATTCTCATTCCTCTGTCTGTCTGTCTGTCTGTCTGTCTCTCTCTCTCCTTTCTTGGATTGTAATTCATCTCTTGGATTATTTAGATGATGCAGTTTTCCTTTCAATTTGTCCAATTATACATTTAAACAAGGGTTTTCAGCAATTCAGTTAAATGCATTTGGGCTTCAACACTTTTCAGCAGGTAGTTTGACTTTTCTGTATGTTTTCATATATTCGTCTATTCCGCTATTTTCATATATATTCAGCTATTTTCATATATATTCGCTATTTTCAGATATAATCATCAAGTTCAAGCCATTTTCAGCTGTTTTCATCAATCTTCAGCTATTTCTTTTAACATTTCAGCTTCAAGCTTCAAATTTTCAGCTTTTTTCAGCTATTGTTTTATATATTTCAGCTTCATTCTTCAGATTTTAGCATTCCAACGCATTTTCAGCAGGAAATGCTCTTTCTAGTTATTTATATATTTATTACCAATTCAACATAGTTTTTCTTCTGTTTAGAGACTTCAATTTATTTTGTTTTGTGATCAGATATGTTGTATTGAATGAATGTTTAAAGTTGAAGGTAAAACAGGGTTTTACTTAACATGAGCACATTCACTATTAAAATCATGTTGAGACCCTCTTGAACTACCATTTCTTTTTATAAGTTTACATTTTTAGGTCAGATTGTTTAAACTATTAAGTATGTTTCTAATAATGAATACACATTATTTTGCAGACCAACTGAGGATTTAAACTTGTTATTTGTTACATTAATCAAAATGATTCACCTTTAAGTTTAAACAGCCCTAACTCTACTACCGGCTTTACCCAGCATGCAACTGTCGTGTTGATCGGTGAGCAGACGTGTTTAAATGAGCCGGGAAGTGTCAGCGGAAGACTAAAGGAACCCACCGGCTGCAGTCTGAAGACGACGGGGATTCTCTTCTCGGAGCAGACGGCGATCAGGTTGTCGGGCAGCAGCTGGCTGGCCGACAGGAACTGGTCGTCGCGACCCTGATCGATGAGGATGTCGAGCGGAGGACCAGAGTATGCCGACGCCAGCACGGTCGCGTCGTACGCCTAGAAGACAAAGAGGAGGGTTGAGAACAAGACGCTGAAGCACTCGTGTGGTTTGAAACTGGTTCAAACTTTCACGAACAAAAAGTGAAACATTTCAACTCTGTTTGCACTGAAAATGCTGCACAACAATTTCCCTTGAGAAAAATATATATATATAAATATAGTATTTTATAGAGTTGGTTGTATTTGTCCAAGTTTGAATAAGTCAGTCTCAGATTTATGAACATAATGGAAAACAACAGCATTTAGTTTGTGATGAACAAACGACAAAGATAAGTACAAATATTCTATTATGTACATACAAGTAAATAAATATTATTGACCCCTTGGTGAAATTTGTGCAGTCTATGTAATAAAATTCAGCAGCAACTAGGGTTGTCAGGAGCTTTCCTTCACCGTCTGTGTGTCAGTGGGCTTTCCTTCACACAATCTGTGTGTCAGTGGGCTTTCCTTCACACAGTCTGTGTGTCAGTGGGCTTTCCTTCACACAGTCTGTGTGTCAGTGGGCTTTCCTTCACACCGTCTGTGTGTCGAGGACGGTCGTCAAAAGCTCCGGCACTTGATGCCATGTCGTCTCCCCAGCGATCGCTGTGTGAGTGAGCGCTGCCTGTTAGTGTGTGAGCGCTGAGAAGCCCCGCCCCCTTGCAGTCAACGCACTGGACAGCATTAAAGGAGCGGATCAGTGCGTGCGCTCTGATCGAGCGCTATTTTTAATGAAGTATCGATACTAAAAATATGCAAAACCGTACGGTTTTGAACGTACAGGTACCGCGGTACCTTTTTAGTATCGGTACACCGTGTAAACCTAGCAGCAACAAGAAAGTAATACACATTAATGCATCAATGATTATAATTCAAGATGAACTGGAATGATCTACACAATGAGAACTTTTACTTTTGGTACTTGATTTAGATACTTCTGTACTTTGACTGAAGTACGGTTTTGAATGGAGGACGTTAACCGCACAGTGCTCACCGTGATAAGATAGTATAATGAAAATGAGAAGTAGAATTATTAGAGTCTGCAGAGCTCTCACCTCCCACGCGGTCCTGTCGGGGCCCAGGTACCCGGAGAAGGCCTTCTGTCCCCAGGGACACTGCACCGGGTTACAGATGGGAGCGAACGCGGACACAGCCTGCAGGACACACAGCAGCTTCAGCTTCATTGGCCAAGCATGTGTACACGTACAAATACATGCACTGCAGTTTGTGCATCGCTCTAATTATACTTACACACAGAGAAATTTACTAGAAGACAGAAATATTACATCTAGTGTCTCTGGTTTTATTTTTATTATTATTCTATGCTGTGCAGAAAGGTTCACACCCTGAGGATGGCTGTGTACTGTAGCAGTGAATCGACAGTATTGTGTGTATAAAGTGGATTTAATTAATTCACAGAATAATACAATTGTATACTGTTGATATATTTACCCGTTACATTTACTGGAAATAAAGGTTATGATGGAAGATGTTTGATAATAATGATGTCAGTAATCTGGTTGTACACACATACATATATGCAATACCTTGTATTTCCCAGGGTTCTTCAGGGCACAGATGAGCGCCCCGTGGCCGCCCATGGAGTGACCACTGATGGACATCTTGTCTGGGTCGGTGGGGAAGTTGGCGTTGATTAATTTGGGGAGCTTAAAGAGATCATCAAGAAAACTAATGAGCTGAATGAAAAATGTTAAAGTCTGTTTTTCAGGTGAGCAGGTGACATGAATCCAACGCACCTCCTCAGTGATGTAGGAGTACATGCGGTAGTTGGTCTTCCAGGGGTCCTGCGTGGCGTCAACGTAAAAACCAGCTCCAGTGCCAAAATCCCAGCTCTCATCCTCTCCCTCGATGTTACAGCCACCTGATGCATGTTGGGAAACAATGACGTGTTGACAGGAAACCACCTAAATCTCTGAGGTACAACAACTAGATGCGATGAATGTTGTATAAAACCTGAGGGAAACATGCATTAAAACAATTTAACATGAGGCTGCAGAAAAACAAAAATGTGTAGGGGTCTGAATACTTTGAGTTAACTGTATTCCTTCATCTATGGATCTATGAATATTGATATTCTGAGCAGAATCAAGCTTTTGAAATAATATCCTATTTGGGTCAAAACAAACAGCACTCATGTTCAGGTAAAGGAGAGCAGGTGTGTTTGTTTTACGGCCAGTGTGTGTTTTCTTACGTGGACTGGTGTCCGGTGCCACGATGATGATGCCGTGCTCCGCAGCCGCGACCTGACTGCCTGCTTTGGTGATGAAGTTCTGCTCCGTACAGGTCAGACCTGCAGAAACACCGAAGGAAAACTGATGACAATGACGATGATGATGCTGTGGAGTCAACAGAGAGCTAAAATACAAATAGAGTCTGGTGATTTCCTATCATCTCCCATTGTCAATATATCTCAAGAAAAGACAAATACACCAACAATCAGAGTATTTACTAACAAGTAATGTATCCATTATTGTAAAAAGAAAATCAATGATTCTCACTGCTGCACTGGGTGACATGTGACCATGAACACACACACAGTTGTGTTTTTTGACTCAACACATTCTTTTTTTAAATTTATATCACTTGTTTTTTATTTTACTATGTCTCATGTGCACTTTACCCCTTTGCTGCTGTAATCCGGTACATTTCCACACTGCAGGACTAATAAAAGGATTATATTATCTTATACAGTCATGCTGCCACAACCAATCACTACAGCACCAAATATGGATTAATCCGCCACTGAAAATAGTTCACCCCTCATTTTTGTGTAAACTACAGTGACCAGCTGTTTTGGGAAATAACTGAGCTGTTTTTTTTAAACATGACATTATATATTGGTGATGTGTTTTTAAAGATGTTTTAAATGAAGTTAGAGAGTATTGGACGAAGAGAGTTTTTTTCTTTTCGTTCATTTAAAAACAGGCTTTAAGGTGTAATGTGAAACTGTGAGTTACTTCATATCAGTGAAGCTCTGATATGAGGCTTCACACTCACCAGAGAGCCAGTACATCACAGGACATTTGTCAGTCTCAGCCTTGGGAGGCAGATAGACTGCGAACTTCATCTTACACTTGAGCTCCGTGCTGCATGGAGGAAACACAGACACACCGGAATTCATACCTTCATAGGTGTGTGTGTGTGCGTGTGTGTGTGTGTGTGTGTGCGTGTGCGTGTGTGTGTGCGTGTGAACTTGGACTTTTGAGCTTTTAGCACAGATCTCACCTCTCATGTTCGAAAACCTTCTGGAAGCCACCAGCGCACTTGTTGGAGGACACTTGTGTGTGGGCCATTTTGGATCTGTAGTAAAAGCAGAATGGCAATAGTCTTCTTTTGACACAGTGCATATGTTGTGACCTGGAATTAAAAACAAATACTGAACCATTTGACCGGATTTAAAAATACAGCTAAACTGCAAGAAACACCCTATTTAACAACTTTTTACGTGTAAACACTGAGTCATCTTAAATAACAGGTAACTTAACTTAATTAACAGTACTTGTGTGAGTAAACTAGCTTATACTGCACAGCTGTATACCACACATAGCAGCTGTAATACAGCTACACGTACAAATAGCAACGTTAAGTTGGTGACAGTTAAGTGGACCTGGAAAATCAATAAACTTCATCAAACTATCGATTAGAGATATTGACGCAGTGAGCGGCTTCCACTGTGGACTCGTTAGCACCACAGGTCCCGTTACAGTGAAGTGGCAGCAGCGACCACGGTGACGAAAACAACCATCAATTCAAAAAGCGTTTCACAAGAGGCGTCATTCATATGCCGAATTGCACAAAACATGTTTTCTTTTTCAAAACACATTAAAAAAAATCGTAACCACTTTTGTACTTTATTCATAAGCAGAGACATTTTAAAATAGTTACAACTTGAGGGGAGTTTGGCGTAGTGTCCCACATCGGAGGGCGTGCATAGATTAGCAAGTTAAGTTAGCTCGTGTCCTGTTAGCGTTCATTCACGAGTGTCTGCGAGACGTTAACGCCTTTTATCACCTTGAGAAAGCAAATACTCAAACTAGAAGCATACTTATCCAGCGCATACCTTTTTAACCACAGTATCGGGCTGAAACGTGTGCTCGGATTGGTTAGCTAACTCCCCACCAGGTGCAGAAGCGGCGTCACCAGAAGGGACAGAGTCCAAACAACGTCAGGGTGAACGTGATGACGTCACGGGGGCCTCCCCTCCACACCACACTTTACGTCTCGGACGTAACGTGGACGGTCGGGCGCTAGATGGCGAAGGTGTTCAGTAGAAAGATGCAGTATGTTTCCCTTTATTGATTAATTGGTCAATTTAATATTGTATTATATTGTATTTTAAATGAATATTACTATATTATTTATTATATTTATAAAATGTTGATTGATTTAGAGTAGGGTTATAAGTTACAAATAGAAAAACAAATAGGTGGATAATATGATATATATTTCTATGAAGAAAAAAAAAAGAGCATCTATCTGTCTCACTGTCTGTGTGTAGGTCTGTCGGTAAATATATATATATATATATATATATATATATATATATGTATATAATAATATAATAAATACACAGATAATAACATCGATTTTGTTTCTATTACCGTGATGCTAAAATGTTCCATCAGCATTAAATAAATCATTGGGCAGAGAATGTTATTCTACAAGATGTTTTGAAAGCAGGATTTGATTTGTAACAAAGTATTTCTACACTCTGGTATAACTACTTTTACCTTCTTCCACTATAGTGAAAAACAAAAACATGTCTCGCAAACAATCAGTGTGAGCATGACAGAGTATGATGAAGACAAGACTCAATATGACATGAAGCCGAGCAGATGAGGACAAACATGGCAGACATAAGAGTAAAACTTCCCTACTGATTTGCTAAAAGCTTTGCAAATCAGATATTCCATTTAGCCATCATGTTTACCATTTCTTATCAACCTTGCTTGAAGCTGTCTGTCCTCAAACATGGGCACCTGTAACCATTGGCAACCCCTTTTTGCTTTGTGTGAAGTACAGCATGCAAAACGTAAACAAAATAATAATGAATGTCCACATTCTTTAAAAGCTCCATTTCTCTGAAATAAAGCCTGTCTCAGTTTATCTCTATGTGTGTTGGTCCCCCTATTATCAGCTTCCTCAGCAGTCTTTATCCCCCTCACCGCGTACGCACAACCTAGATTGTAAATGATTTATTATTAATACAAACACAGAACACCAATACTTGTGTCCTGTCTGTCTTTGCAGCTGCTTCCCGAAATTAGACCGTTTCAAAACATCCACCACCCCCACTCCTCCAAAAAAAAAGAAAAACAGATTAAATTCACTCAGCATCCTCAATACTCTCCCTGCTCTCAACGTGATTATGCTCACGCCTGCAGACATGCACCCATGTGTGCTGGGAAGATTCCATTTATAAATGAATTTGTCACAAATTAATGTTCTCCTGCTCATCATTTATATATCTCAGGCAGCAGTGGAAGGCCCTCAATGTTTGAAGCCACTGTCCTCAAACTGAATGTGTGTGTGTGTGTGTGTGTGTGTGTGTGTGCATGTGTGTGTGTGCATTCCTGTACGTGTATAAATCAACAACCCCTGAGGTGCCCTTAAAGGTGCAGTTTAGGATTTGGCAGAGTGGGGCGATGAGGTTGCAGATTTTAACCAACTACAACTTCCAAAACATGTAGAACACATGTAGAAGAACACTTTATCTAGAGCCAGTGTTTGGTTCGTCTGGTCCATGAAACATGAGTGGACTCAGTGAAGAGGACACACTCTGTATGTAGATATGAACGCCTCATTCTAGGGTAATAAAAACACAACAATTCTTATTTACAGCTGACTATACACTAAAGAAAAACATACGTATTAATATTATATTCCCTTTCTGCCAATAAATCACCCTAAATGCTACACACTGTACATTTACACTGTACATTTTACATTTGATATTTTATTCTATGTCTCGTCTGCACTTTGTTGATTGTTTATTTGTTGTCTACTGTTGTTGCTTGTTGTTGTTTGTTATGTCTGATGTCTTATGTTAACAACAAACAGGAACATACACTAATGACCCACGGACAGAAAGACAACAGGACAGATCATTTTTTTGTTTGTTTGATCTCTACCTTGTTTATTTTATGTTTCATCACAATGTATCTTTTATTTTATTATATTGATTTATTCCTGTCATCCTTCCTTTTTCCTATTAATCAGTTTTCTAACATATATATAAAATATTAGGATGAAAATGTGTTAGTTCAATTGCTACATGCATATGAACTAAAAGACCAGGAAGGAAGAACATATTTTCTATCATAATGTTATGATTCATTCGGAAGGGGTTTCAGCTCGTACGTATATTCAAGGATTTTCACATGTGTATACCTAGCCTTAGTGTAATCTAACCCCTAGTGAAAAGCTGTGTATATGTAAGCCCAGTGTCAACGTGTCAGACAGGCAAGCTGAAGGTATTGTCGTCAGAATGGCTAAAACACATGTCTTGGTTCAAAGAGCCTCGTCAAAAGATTTAATTGGCAAACAAATCTTCCCAAGCTCGTCTTCTATCTAACCTTGAGTCAAACTAGTGACTCTAATCCAATGTTTCTTAAAAGTAAGGACAACCTGGCGTTCCAGTGAGGCTCAGTAAACTGAGTTTAATGTTGGGATAGTTGAAATCACAATGTTGACATGACTGTCAGTCCAGGGCCCTATTTCTCGTACGTGGTTCAACTAAGATCAAATGTCCTATTATCCATCTTAAATGAACCCGATGATTGAAGTCAGGCTATCTCGGTTTCTATGTGTCACTATGCTTGGACTCAAGATGGATGATGAAACCGCTGGAAGGAATTACGGAACCCGACCAGGGAGCTTTCTGGACTCATTGGAGATCATGGACTGTCTGTGGTGAATTCAACGAGAATCTCTTCTCCAACACAAGTTGTTATGTGCGCAGCTGCAGGACACTGGACCCAAACGCCGTCAACACTGGAAAAGGCAACTTTATTGCTCCACAGGATTCAACAGGATTCAAAACAAACAAAACAGGCTCACACACATGCTCTTCAATGATCTAGACAAGACGAACCGACAAAGGGGAATGACATGAACAGGACTTAAATACAGAGGGCTGGTGCAGGTGATAAACACTACAGATCCTGACACAAGTAAGCCAATACTTGATCTGTTTCAGTCCAGGGGATATGCACAAGTCATCACTGCTGCAACCACAGAGAAGAACACACTGCTGGACCTCATCTGTGTCGCCACTACCAATACTGCATTTATTTGGCACAAGCCAAAACTGTTTCAGCAGCTGTGTACACTATTGTACTGCTAACTATTACTGCTTCAGACATACATCAGAAAGTATGTGTTCTAGATGTAACACTTACTATCTGGTGTACTGACCAGCTGAAACCCCAAATCCCCACCCCACCCAATTTCACACTATACACTCTAGATATAAACTGTTACTCACATATTTAATTTCTGACGGACAGAGACACAGTTCTCCTATGTCCTCTGTAATGTTGAGTTTCTTTTCTGATGGACAGAAGACACAGTTATCTTGTGTCCTCTAAAAGGACACTTGCCAGCCTTGTCCTCACCTCCTTCAGCACTGTGAGCATCAGCTCACAGCAACCAAGACATGCTGTCAATCAACAGAGGACCCGTCACTGTTGGACCACATAGAGACACGTTTTACTTCCTGCTTGTCCCAGTCATTCTTTAAAGTAGAGGATGAGAAAACACCTGCCTGCCTTTGCCTCACCTTCTGTCTGGCTCTGGGATTCTGGATCAGCTCCTAACAACCAAGACATCATGCCACCACAGACCAGATGCTGCAGCACCAGCTTAACTGTCCATCAACAGAGGAACCACCACTGCTGGACCACCGAGTTCTCCTTCTACCTGCCAGTGTCGAGGTTTCTTCACAGCAGAGCATAAGCTATTGCTTTCTTATTTCATATGTGCTTTACAATGTATGTGCTTTCGGGACTTACTGCTTGCATGCTATTTACATTCACAACTACAGAAATAGGAATGACGTTTCTCCCTGTTGTTCTCTTTAAGCAACATTTACAATTGCTTGTCTCCGACTGTGGGTCTGAGCTGCTGACAAATGAGCTCTACATTAATTATTGTTCATCAATATTTAATTAATATTATTTTATTTAAAAAATATACAATGGAGTTGAAGTATTTTGAGAACAAAGTCCAAATATTGATGAATAAAGTTGGAATAATTTGAGAATAAAGTCACAAATGTATCTTTTCTGGTAACGTTTGGACTTCATTGTGATACCATGCTTTATTTGTCATCACACAATCCCTTTTTTTCTTATAATATTATGACAGAATAAATTTTCTGCAGAGAAACAACAGTTTAGATGTTTTTGGCACATCATTTGTTGCAGTTCATTTTGGGGATTAGATGATTTTCCCCTTTCGAATACATATTTCACAGTAATTTAACAACGCTGTTTCTCGTGAGTGTTTATGCAGATTTATTCATCCGAGCAAGTTGAGCTGCCGACCGCCGATGCTCCGGGAGTGTGACAGACATGAGGTGCGTTGGCACTGGACAAAGAGACACACAAACACACAACTTGTGTGGTTCATATTTTAATGTATTCATGTATCAACTGAGCTGAAACGGTGAAAAATAGTCCGATTTGTTAAATTTATTACAGTCAACCTCCAATTTATGTGGAAATAAGTGATTCTTTGAGAACTTCATGTTCCAGCTGACAAAGTAGAGTTTAGCAGGATGAGTCTGAGAAGTCCTAAAATGATTATAAGATAATAACATGATTTTCCCTCACACAGAACATTACTTCTGTTACGTCAGTGGTTAAACTCTCAACAATTGTCCTATTTTCACACTTGTTGCTTCATCTTTATTTAAAATAAATAGCATTAATGTAAGATAACCTGCTGCCTCACAGTTACAGTACAGAGAGTACATTACAGTACATTAGAATCAATAACCTTTTCCTGGAAAAATATGATATAAAGATCGATCCCCGCGAGGGTCATATGTCCTATTTGAATATTTATGCATCATTTATATGTGAGCAGAGAGAAAAGGCCAGGAGAAGTATTTCGGGAAAATCTGCCCTTAATAATCAATGAGAAACTGACACCAGTTATTAGTCGCTGTAGTACTTTAAATATGCTTTAACATTAATTCCTCTCTCCCTGAAAACTGTTTCAAAATGACCTTCTGCAAACTTTTAAAAGTACAGTTGATGATTTTACGATCAATAAAATGTGGTTTTGCCTGTTTGACATGTCTGTCTGTGGGTTTCTCGAGGCCATCTGGAGTCAGCACCTCATCACTGAACACCGTAGTCTGTGGACACAGGTGTCTAATGAGAATATTAATAATTAATGAGCATTTCCTGATTAACCGAGCAGAAGCTGGAGCGACTGTTAGACTTCGTTTCTACGCTGAACAGAAAAAAAAGACACAAATGACATTAGGGGACACAGTATTCATAGTCTGTGTATATTACTGTCTCCCAAACTTTATTTCTCGGGAACTATAAAAAAAAAAAAAAGGACAAACCGTTGTGACCCAATTAGGCTGATTAGTGCGTAGATGAATGTCCCTCACCTTTTGTACAACCATCACTTTATATTATCCTGAATAGGTAAACCAGCCATTTTGAAGAGATACACGTTTCTGCATGTATTATTTAAAACACATGCACATCTGTGACAACCCGCTCTACCACTGGCTCGTGCCCTGCAGGTGGGCGTGGCCAAGGGCCATCAGAAGAGTGGAAACACCTGAGGTAATCAGCAGCGCTGGCAACACCTGGGCCTTGTGTACCAGTGCTGCTGATGAAAGGTCCTCTGGTCTCAGGAGCTCCCTCTCTCTCACTGTCCTGGGACCCCATTTGGCTGCTTGTAGAGTATGGTTTTGACCCGACACTACAACATATCACACACACGTCCCACACATGCACTCACCGCCGCCACTGGAACTACTGACTCCACATGCCACTGTTTATTCTACCTAAGTTATGTTATGCTACCCAAGTTAAATAAAACCCTTTCTGTTAACTACTACTTGTGTGTATCCCCCTTGGTTGTCATGGGCGTGCGGCCCGGTTCGTGACTTTTAAACATTTTATTAATGAGACCAAATAAATGCAATTAGACAGAATTAACAGACGAATATTCATCCCTCATGAGGCTCAACGGTGTAAAGGTGATATAAATGTTAGATAAAAGACTCTTCAAATGTATTTAGCGACCCCAATGAGATCTCTTGCACACACACACACACACGGATGGCCAGTCAAGTCAGTGCATCTCATGATGTTGTGAGTTTAATCAGACTGAAGTAGAATCCAATAAACTGCTAATGGGGGATTGGGCAATGAATGATAAAGTATGGTGTGTGTGTGTGTGTGTGTGTGTGTGTGTCCTTTTGTTACTATGTGTTTATGCTTATTACACTGACCAACTTCCCTTTATTTGTTTCACCATGATAATAATAATAATAATAATATTAATAATATGGGTACATTCAGTACCACAGACCATAGCACCTTTTGCTGACTTCCAGATGTTCAACTTCTCACCTGGCTGCAGTGATGTGCAGGTGAACTCCAGCACACTGTGAAATCAATGTGGTTTTAAAGTATTGCATAATGAATGATTCTTAAAAAATAAATAAAATCAGTTTGTTAATTTCCTTATTCTGTCTTTAAATGCTGGATTAATAATTTTCCATTTGGAATGCATTCATTTAAATGTAATTGCTTTTTTATAAAATAGTCAATTTATTAATTGATTATAATAATTAACACTGTCATTATTCTGGTGGCACGCTCCAGACTTCACAAGTAAAAAGCCAGTTATTAATAATGCCGGGTGTTGTGTGCACAGACTGCTGACAGATGGACGTCTGCAGAAAGAGAACAGCCGGGCTGAACTCTTGGATCTGGTTTCACACCTGAACCTGCTTTGGCGTCATTCCACTACTGATCCGAGTCACGTAAGAAAATGAAAGAGAAAGCTGAGAAAAACCCATAACTGGAGCGAGAGAGTTACCGTCCTGGGAAAAGATGTTAACGTCTCATCAAAGTCACGAAGCCTTTGATGCAGCGTGCACAGCTAATCAGATCGGAGCAAATGGTAAATGGATAGATGCTCCTTTCTGACCTCAGCCCTGTTAATTACATGTTCCCCTATGTTAATCAAATAACATGCTATCACTTTACCAGCAGGAGCCAGAGGGAGACGCAGGGTTTTACATCTGACGGGTAATGTGCCCCCTTATCTGGCTTCAGGAGTACGACGCGGATAATAAATGTACACCTTGTCTCATCTATCACGAATCCTTCAGGTTTTTACATTGCAATTATCAGCCAGCTCACTAATTTAATTCCCTTTTTCCTTCCCTTTTTTGATCTCTGAAGACTTTTTAATTAAGAGGAACACACAGAGGAGATAATCAATGAAGAAGGAATAAGATTTATGTATCTGCACAACCGTTCAAATGGATGGAATCAGCTGTTATATGGACATCTTTCTTCTTTCCTTCAATAATGGGTATTTTAGCAAACAGTAAAAGTCACCTAATGTTTTACCTACATTCTAAAATAGTTTTGGCCCCAAAAATAGAAGAATTTAATTATTCAAACTCCCGTTAATTTACAGGAGAGAATTCTGTTAGAATATATAATAATCCATCCATCCATCCATTTTCAATACCGCTTATCCTCATTAGGGTCGCGGGGGCGCTGGAGCCTATCCCAGCTGACATAGGGCGAAGGCAGGGGACACCCTGGACAGGCCGCCAGTCCATCGAGGGCAATATATAATAATATATAATATATTTTGGAGATATGGAATATACCCAGTAAAATTTGTAAAATAGGATATCTGCGCAAAATATATGCTTTTCCTGCACATCCTCTCCCCTGCCTGCGTGTCTCAGCTGCAGCTGGGGCCAAATCGTTTTGGCCCACAAGAGACGGGTCTAAGAAGCAGTTTAGCCGATTACTGATTAAAGATATCAATGAGTGATATACAATTTAGCCAATCAGCGTCCTAAAATAGATTCAGCTTTGGGCCAAAGTCGTCAGGCCCAAAAGCTGCGCGTTCTAATCAGTCGCCTTTTTCTTATAAGACATGAAGGTGAGCGCGAGCACTTCTCTTACAAGACGACCCAAACCGGTAAAACCAACGGGGACACATCCAGCATGGACAGATACGGGAGTAAGGGACATGAAACACTTGTCGGAAAAATTAAGAAAACACGAGAACACCAGGATAAACATGGATAACTCCTCAAGCAGCCATATTGGGCAAAGTGAACGTCGCTACCAGCTGGACGACGGTCACAGGATTGAGGTGAAGAAACACAACGAGGAGGTGATAAAAACAGGCACACTTTAACCCTAACAAGGTTCATAGGGGCATCTTAATATATTAACATGTACTATTAGATGTTATATATACTGTATATATATATATGTGTTTTATATTATACAATATTTAAATTTTATTATAATATATTTATGATATTTATATTGTATATTTATATAGAAATGCGTGTTCGATACTTTTGTTGCATTGAATCATTCTGGGATGTTTGCTGAAATTGATTGGATGGCCCTCCCAAAAAAAAATTCCACCAGCCGCCACTGGTTCTAATGTGTGTTGGGCTTCAGCAATTGAGGAGGATCCTCTTTGGATTGACCACAGCTCCGTCAACAGTCACACTCTCACCACAGATTCTGCTTTGAAAGATTCAAGTGGAAATTTGAAAGCAGGACTTTTACTAATAATTCAGCATTTCGTGTGGTATCACTACTTTAACTTCTGTAAAAGATCTGAACATTTCTTTTGCTGCTGTACTTTTGAAACCTCGAGTACACAAGCAGGACTTTTAATAAGAATTCAAGTGAAATGTGGTTTAAATATAACATATTTTAATATGATGAAGCGGTGTAACACCAATTCCCGACGGTTTCATCAATTAATGTCAACTGATTATTTTTAACTCCTTACCCAGAGTCTAGTAAAGCAACACACACACACACACACACACACACACACACACACACACACACACACTCACATAGATCAGTTGGGGTGAATGGTTGAGCTCTGTTACAAGGAGAGCGTGCATATGTATGAGTTTATAAATAATTCTGGCAGGGTTTATCTGCCTCATGCAGCAGCACGCCATGTTCTTTCTGTCAAAGCTAAATGAGTGTGACTGAGGGTCCACTGATCTTAAACTGCTTCATTACTTTGGCCAGTCGATTTCTGTCGAAACCCAAAATGATATCCCTCAGAAAAAGAAGACAACACATTTAAAGCTACCACGAGGAATGTTAATGTTGTGGATTTTGGCGGTCCGTGCAGACCAAAGTGGTCTCGAGCTTCGAGTCCCTTTTTGGGAAAAACTCTTGTTTAACTGCAGCAGGATCTGACAGTGTGGCCTGCTCAGTCCTGGTTCTGGTTCTCCTGTGCCTCCCTTTTCTCCAGGGGCCCAGCGATACGGCCAAGAAGAAGCTCTGCTCCGGGCCGGAGGAAGTTCTGCTCCTCCTGCAGGAGCTCTGACTTCAGGTTAGAGCAATGAAGCCCGATCTGGGTCTGAAGTTTCAGCTGAAGGAGTTTCTGCTGCACCTGCGTGATTTCACCTGGCGGCATCAATGACACGCTTATTGCTGATGGACTCGTCTGCTTATGTCGGCCACAAAAAGTATTACATTGAGACAGCTTCATAACCAGTTAAAAGTTCCTCACGGTAACTTTAAAGTGGTGACAGAGTGAAAAGATTAGTTTTTTTATAAATTAATTATTAGATGAATACATTTTGAAGATTTCTTTCAACCATTTAATACTAATATAATCCTCTTAAGCCTGTGGGTCTTAAAAGGATATTAGATCATCGTCAATATAAATATATCCATAGATATCTAGATATATATCAGATTTGGACCATAATTTGCATGCTCACCAAACATATATATTGAGAGAAATGTCTCATTTTCATCTCATATTATGCTCTTTTGTTATGTCAAGATCACTCAAGTGTCCTCACACCTACAAAGTGCCCTTTGAGACACTGAGAGGCTCGGTTATTGTAGATAAGTGCCATGCTGAGTTGTCGCTGAAGGTGAACCACACGAGCCGATCCGAGAAATCTGTGGTTCGTCTTTGTGTGTTTTCACAGAAAATCATTTGGGCGCTGCAGTTTTCTTGTTACGGCATGATGTGGAAACACAACAGAAAACCATCGTCGGGGCTAAAAGGGGTCCACCACTCTGTTAGTAGATTGCTATCCAGCTCGTGGACTGAGTAAGCAGAAGTGTGTGATGGTTATTAGCAGTAATGAAAGGAAGGGGCGACTCCAACAGATGAGGAAACATCTGCACCATGGAGGAGAACAAGGGATGTTTCCCGAATGATTGTTTCCACCACATGAAACACAGATGTTGAGTCAACAGCGAGTCATCTTCACCTCCCATGTTGTTAGTGTTTGATAAATAAATCAGCATCGCATCTGGGATCTTCAGCTGGGAGCAGTTTCTCCTTTAAAAGACAAGCAATGTTTAGTTTCGCGACGCAGCTTTATCGAATTTATTAACAGCCGTGACATTGTGGCCGCTCTGGTTTTCCCCTTGAGAGCCTGTGTGTGTGTCTGCGTGTGTGTGTGCGTGCGTGCGTGTGTGTGAGCGTGTGTGTGTGACAACCGTGGAGACGCACACACAGCACTATGGAGGCAGCTAGATCTCTGAGTACTTTGCCAGGTGTTTATATATTTCTGTCTGTATGTGGACAGATTTTATTACCGCGAGACGCAGTCACGAAACCCAACGTGTGTGTCGTGGAGATCAAAATGAAAGCCACTTTACACCCATGGTGGGATTTTATCACAGGATGGTCTTTAGTTTGTATTCTTGTTTCCAATTTCACATCTCACTGGAAGCACGGTTAACCTGTCTTTATTGCTTCCTAACAAAAATAAATAGTCCATGCACATAGAGTTGTCTCTGTACCAGGAGGACTAAGTGGTCTCACAAGGCGGCTCGCAGTGAACATATCTCTTAAAACAGACTTTTGATTTGAGATGAGATGGAGCCCCATTTCATTAGAATCTGATGGTCAAACATCAAAGTCACTGCGACCTGCCTTTTTGTCCACAGCTCAAGGATTCATACGCTAATTGTGACAATTTTCTCACAAACATCTAGCAGGATGAAATGATGAAGTGAGGACATGTTTGACAGACTAAGCAGAATTATTTGTTAGCAGTTCCAGTTTGCATGGATGTAGAGACTATCACTGGATTATTTTAAAACTGAAATAAAAATATATATATTATTCACCGGCAAGTTCTGCAGCATCTTTTTTCCATTATTTCTAAGCCGATTTATGGACAATTATTCTGGATGGACATCAGAGATAATGATATCCTCTTGAAGTGTAAGTCCCTCTAAGATCAGTAATTCAGAGTACTGGCTCTGAGAAAGGTAGTACAACTATTTAAACAATGTGTTGTGTATTCTATAATTGCAGCACTATTGCAGAATAGATGCTCATTACAGGCCTCGGCTGTGGCTACCTGCCATTTAACTGGTGGAGGCTCCAGAGTTCGGGATCAGTTTGCTGGAAACTGTCCAACAGGACGTGGTTTTCCTCACGTGAAATTAAAAAGTTTATTTCCGAACATTGGCTCTGTGAAAATTCCTTCTTGTCACTCGGTGTGATAGATCGTCTCGGAGGTTTATGAGCCGCAGGTGTGAAAACACACGTGACCGCCAGCTTCCCAGTGTGTGACTGGTTTCTGGGAAGTGTGGAAGATTCTGAAGAGAAACACTGACTGTAAATAAAGAAGTCCATTTCCACTTCATTTGGCTCCTGACTTTGCCGTCTCTTATTTGCTCAGAGGGTTTCCTTCTTCTGACTAATCTTGAAGACACAAACACGGTCCTAATGAAGCAGGACTCAATGTAACTCATCCCACGATGAATTCAGCTGCTGTCTTCTCCGTCCTCTACAATGATTAAAAGGCTTTTGCTGGACAAGAGGAACATTATTATGACAATTACATCAAAGTACACAAGCTTATCTGAAACGGTACAGACGATGTTCTTCAACCATCAATTATTTAACGTATATTTTACCTTTATTTAGGAAAATGCCATAGATATTTTGAATCTCATTAACAAGGGGTTCCTGGTCAAGATGGTAACGGTGTTTTTCACTATTATTTATTTAAAGGAACAATTCAAAGTACCACAACCTCACAATCTCAATCTTCCCCTGAAAACCTGTTTTAACCTTGATGTGCCCTCCATCAACAACCTGCCAGACTGTTCAGGTTGTTATCTAAAGGAATAGTTTGACATTTTGGGAAATACGCTGGGTCACTTTCTTAGTGAGATGAGAAGCACGATAGCACTAAACTAAAATGTTCTCATCTAACTTTCGGGCAAGAAAGTGAACCTCAAAACGTCAAACTCATCCTTTCAATGTAGTACAAAGTGTTATCAGAGAGCGCCGCGGGTTGAAAGTACATTAACGTGGATGTTTTCCAGCCCTCCTCCGGGATGCATTCACCGCAGCAAAGCTCTGACTCACGTGTCGGCACAGCGGTGGTCGTGAATTCCAGGGAGTCACTGCGGGGAGATAACCGTCTGGGCAGCGCCACGCTTCAGTGTAGAAGGTGGGAATGGGAAAGAAAAAGCCTGTTAACTTCTGAGGATCATTTAATTCAAGTTTCCACCAGTCTGCCTCTGACATCCGCTCTCAGTCTGTTTCTGGGCTGAAACAAGCCAGACTGAAGGCTTGTGAGTGACTGAGGTCGTCACTCGCCTCTGATTTAAAAATGATTCATGACAGAGCTTCAATCAAAACAGCATTTGCAGGACCCATTGTCTGTCTGAATGTCTGTCTTCCTCCTTCATTTATTAATTGCTTCTCTGTTTCTTTTCTCTTTTTTTAACCATCTTGTATTAATTCTTTTCTTCTGTGCTTTCTTATTCTTCTGTTTCGCCTCTTTCTGCTTCCAGCTCTCATGTGGCTAGAGCTGACGGGAGGCAGGAATGTCACTGACATGCTGTAAAATTGGGACATGACATCATCAATAGAGCGCTGACCTTTCCTGACCTTTCGCTGTTCCCCATTTATATTCAGCTGGATTCTTCTTGTGAGGAGAACAAAATGGTTTCTGATTGTTGATTTGGCTTCAGCTGGAGAGCTAAGTGCAGACATATGTTTATTACTGAAGCCGTAGTTGGAGATGTTGTAGTGAAATATGTTTCTAATATTCATCTCCTCTGGATATAATGTAGTCCAGTTCAACATAACTACAGCTACAGCCTCAATATAGTTAAAGATAGTTAAATGAATACCTCTTTGAATATGGTTATCTTTGTTAAGGTAAAATTCATTGCTGAACTGTTGTGTTGGATTTCATTATATGTTATAGATGTATAAATCTGCCACAGAGTGGATGTGAAAGCAGGTTCAGGTGAGACGTATGGGACAATAGATTGATTCATAACAAGCAATATAATTATCGTATCATTTTGTGCTAAACATAAAAAGTCACCAAGGTTAATACAATTCATCCTGAGGAGAATGTGAATGTCTGCACCACATATCATCACAATCCATCCAGTAGCTGTTGAGATATTTCAGTTTGGCTGAAAGTTGTCATTTAGTTTCCCTGCTCGGTTGAGTACGGACAGCATGGTCACGCATGCTTGTACTTACTTGTCAGGACCCTGACACACAATGTGTTCTCAAACCTGGCTCTCACCGTAACCCTAAACCAAGTCCTAACCCCCTTTAGCACACAACATGTCCTCACTGTCAGTCCGAAGCTCAAAGCAGTCCTCACAAAGATAGAAATACAACAGAACACACACACACGTCCAATAAGCAGGCTAACCTTTGCGTTGGTCACTGTAAGCAGAGCCCCACCTGCCTCCCTCAGCTCTCGCGTCACAGACAATTACGGCGGCTTCCTGCTCGTCTGATAGGATTTGGGCAGCCAATCAGCGCCAATCAATGTCAGTCAGGAACAGAGGGACAGCAGCTGTTGCCATGGCAGCCGAATGCCACATCACGACTTCCAGACACTGTACCACACACACAGTGTGGATTTACGGAACATAGTTGATAGTGCAGATGGTTATATTTACCCACCACGCGCACACACACGCACTCTTTCTCCAATTGCTTGATTGACAGCTCCCTCTCTGGCTCTGAGTGTGCACCATCTGTCAGAACAGCAGGAGGGAATAAAATGCTATTTCATTATGTTGGGCTTTGATGCTGTGAACTGCTCCCTGTGACTCAGAGAGAGTCTTGTTAGTCTTGTTGTTTATTGTTGTAAAAATAATTGATTTGCAGTTTCGATGGATACCTAACTAATTTAATTGATGTCATTTGGTAATGTGATCACCATTGAGGAGGATATCTTTTCATCACGTTGTCCCCTCTGTTTGTTGCTACAAGGCAAAATAAACAAACTAATGGAGAACCACAATTTATGTTTCACTATATTTTGGTGAATCAGGGCAGATTAAGCCAAACTTAAAGATTTCATGGGCTCCTGTCAAGGTGTGATCAACTGTCTCTTAATGTGGAGACAACCTACATAAGTAAACAAGACCATCAGCGAGAACATTGGCAATTTCCTTTTTTCTTTTTTTTCCAGATTATTTTTAGCGCTTTTATTGCCTCTTATTTTAGTGCATCTAGATAATGCCAGGAAAGGGTGGGGGGAGAGAGAGAGAGAGAGAGGGACACACAGTAAAAGGCCTGTGGGTCGGAATCGAACCCTGGCTGCCTCAAATGACTCCACATGGTAACCAGGTGATTTAGAGGTCGCCCCAGATCGTCACATCCCTCGCAGCTGACCAACACCACGCCGCTGGAGGCCCAGGCCCAGGAGACCCAGAACCAGGACTGTGCGGGGCAGACTGCCAGAGCCTGCTGCAGTAAAATGCAAAGTTTTCTAAAGAAACACTACAGCTTTATAACTGCGGCAAAATAAACTACAAATTAAAGTTCCTTGATGTGGCTGTAAAGCGTGTGTGTGTGTGTGTGTGTGTGTACACTGAGGAGGCACTTTGACAGCAAACTGAGGAGGTGGTTGTTTATGAAAATGTGTTTTTGGAAAAAGCCCATACTGTAGGCTACTCAGAAGTCTGGTAGATTTATTGCTGGCGACACCGAGTCTGAAACGTTGCAGATGGAAACTGAAGCGACAGGAATAAATGTCACTGAACTGAGAGATATTTCATATCCACATCAGCCAGCCACACAGAGTGTAATTCAGCTTGGTAGAGGCTCGAGCTCACATGATGTAGTGTGAATATCATCAACACAGACATACAGCTGCTGAGGCTCTTTACATCTTTTATATTTTAATATTTGTGTCCTAAATTTGCTTTCACAACTTACAAGGTTGAGTTTAGTTCAAATGTTTGTGGTGCTGTACTTTGGCTGCTGACTATTAAAATGTGACATAAAGTTGTATTCATATTCACTGTGAGTAGGTATACCAATAGGGTGCTGATTGCAAAACATTTTGGGTGCTGTACATAAATGCTCCTCATAAGGATGCATCAAAGACCCTGCAGGCTTGATTACACTTGACCCTAAAGTCAACGGTTTGTTTGATTAGTGTGAACTAATGTTTTAAACTCCTGTGCGAAGTGGACTGTTATTTAATGCAAGTAGCAATCGGTAGTCATCAGACGGCAGGTCCTCCAAAATCTATTTATGTGACGATGTCATCCTCTGAACTGCACGGTAATGGATGATGACGCAGGAAGGGGGGCAAGAGGTTCGTGTAAATAGTAGTACTGGGCTTATTGATGCAAAGGTCAACTCCTATGGGCCAGGGATCTTGTGTTCTGCGTATAAAAAATGCTCTAATGAACATAATTATATTTTTGATTACAGTATATTTGTTACAGTTTATTTCATGTTAGTGAACTTGGCCTGGACTCTCTTTTCGTGAAGCTCTCTGCCATTTTAAGTGGAGGAGATTGTGTGATTGGTTGTTATTCAACCCGTGAATAACATCAACACATTCATCTGTGTTCACATTAATTACAATAATCAGTTGGTCACGCTCATATAAAAAGGCTCATTTGTTTACACACATGAAAATGAAGCTGATTGTTCCGCTGCACTGATATTGATGACTTTGTCCTCCACATGAAGGGTGCAATTCTTTCTCCCAGCGATGCTGCAGAAGATATATTTAGTCCAATTACAGTGATCCAGCGGCCATACAGGTGCAGAGAAGAATAAGTAGCTGTGCATGTTGAAAGAGTTGTTGAAAAACAGCGATACTTGTCTTTCAAAGAGTTTGAGGTTACAGTTGGATGAGAATATCAATATCACACGTTTGGCGGTGTATATATGAAGCTAGTTGGTTTGGCTCTGTCTAAAAGTAACAACACAAGATCAAATAGTCTTCAATATCTGCCATAATTCATAATCCAGCGACTAGAGGTGCTTCAGTGATTTAATCTGGAAAATACCAGATGTGTGATCTTTTTAGGGGGAACTGAGAGGACGGCAACAGTGTCTCTAATGTTATGTAAGCTCCTAAACCTGTGTGCGAGTGTTTGTGCGGTGCCCCAGAAATGTGACAGGCGGTGAGGAGGACCGCTCCGAGGTGTGTAGGACCTCTTGGAAGGAGTCACCCATAGATGCATCGCTCGTTCACATCTCGCTCTGCAGACCAAGCCTGCGGTGTAGACCACTTCGAGTCTCCACCTCTGAGATGGTCCTACACTGCCGACACCCGAGCTATCTGCAGCGTGCGTGTCCGCCTTTATGTGTGTTTTATATGTCAATTTGCAGATTTAGATTTTGTGCTGCACATCAATAAATCAAACAGAACTCCAGTTGTACCCCTTTTCCATTTTTAATTAAGAGCTATTTTTCTGTTCTGCATTATGTGTTTAATCCCCAGCACAATCCTGCTCCTACTGGCAGCGTTATTTAGACTGGTTTCGTAAAATGTTCAGTCTTTTCCTTGGAAACTGTTTGGCTCTTTGTGTAACCATTCGTCAGACATAACAGTCCAGATATACACAGCAGGAGCAGACGGCCATTTGAGGTAAAAGCTCAACGACCTAGAAGCAGAAGCTCGCCTTATCACTTTGTCACTCTTGTTGCAAATTGACTGGCCAGCAGTTGGTTTTTAGTCTGAGTTATTCTCTCTTTTTGGGCTTTTTTTTCTACGTTTCGGGCCTATTGAAATTAAAATGTGGTGCATTGTCTGCACAGACAGTGCATGAGGATGCAACAATGATGCAACAATGATTCAATTTCAACATTCAGCTTGGATCATTCACAGATTCTGAATCAGTTTTAAAGGATTCAGTAGCCTGTAATGAATGTGGCCCAATGTTTGGTCCCCATTGAACTCAGCTCTAAATCATGTGTTTGATTGGCTTCTTCAAGTTTATTTGTCACATACTCAACATATCAGGCTTAGTTTCTCCCTCCAGTACTGTAATGGACATAAATATTAAATTTAAAAAAATTCTAAAAATGCAATAAATACTGCACGGGCTGCACGGTGGTGTAGTGGCTAGCACTGTCGCCTCACAGCAAGAGGGCCGCGGGTTCAATTCCCGGTCGGAGCAGTCCTTCTGTGTGGAGTTTGCATGTTCTCCCCGTGGCAGCGTGGGTTCTCTCCGGCTTCCTCCCACAGTCCAAAGACATGCTGCAGGTTAATTGATCTCTAAATTGCCCATAGGTGTGAATGTGAGAGTGAATGGTTGTATGTCCCTACATGTGCCCTCGATGGACTGGCGGCCTGTCCAGGGTGTCCCCTGCCTTCGCCCTATGTCAGCTGGGATAGGCTCCAGCGCCCCCGCGACCCTAATGAGGATAAGCGGTATTGAAAATGGATGGATGGATGGATGCAATAAATACTAAGAGAAATAGAGAAATGTGTAAAAAAAAAAAAAGGTCCAATAAGGTGCGACAATAAAGCCAAATTACATTCAGAAACAAGGTTTAAATAATTTAAACTAATACTCATAACACCAATTTATTGTATTGTTAGACTATCCATGAGACGCCTGTGTAAAATGCAGAAAATCGAGAATTTCATTGAAAGAAACTTTGACATTTTTTATAAAGAAAAAATACTTATGAAACCCTTGTTTACGTCTAAAGTACAGTATATCTTCATTTTAATATGATAAATCTTACCGTTTGTTTTATAGACACGATTAGTAGATATAGTTAACTTTTATGAACGTATATCACAGACCCTCTAAACGCTGCTAGGAGCTTGGAAATGTCTCAGCTGTTATGAGTTGCTTTATCAAAGCGAATGAATCTGTTTGCTGTTGGATTTGTTTCTTCCTTTAAGAAATTTTCATTTTTCTGAATCCAGAATCTGCAACAATTAAAGTCGTCAAATGCCAAGAAGGCAATTAAAGCTGTGTGTGCCATCAAATGTGTTGAGTGTGTGTCAAATAAAGTAGGCAAGAGCAATTTTAGGCTTTCTTTAACCACAGCGGGTCCATAATAATTAGCTCAATCTGGCTTGTTTTTCGTCTTTGAGACTCCCATGGTGCTGTGCTTCTATTGACAGCTCTTGTCAAATGAAAAACAACAGAAAAGGCACAAAAGGACAACATGAGAAAAGTCAAAATGACAGTATTATCGTGCAAAACACTGAGCGAACACAACCAGACTAAAGTGGTGGAGGCTACAACATCAAGGGACTGGCCAGTTACAATGACATGCACACATGAAACAACGAGCCCGTCCCCACTGTGTAGAGTGTATGGGGTTTATTAGAGTAAAAACAATTTGTGAATTGTGTGTCAGTTGGGATTGTAATTTTTTCGGTGGAATGCACGGAAAGTGAATAATTGTGTCGGCTTTGGTGAGAAAAGTGTGAAAGCGGAAACATTTCCCATTTTCCCCTTTTTTTCCCGGTCACAGCTGGTTTGAAAAAGGCCTTAAGCCAATTGAGAGGCAAAGTAGGGCAGCTCATGCCTTCGCCATATAAGAAACACATATTGTGACTGGGAAAGTCCTTGTGTTGGGCCTTCAGTCTGGGGTTTAGGAATAATGGCGCGACACCAGCAAACCAAAGTGCAGCAGCTGAGGGCGGCGTGTCTACATCAGTTTAAACTAACAGTGATGTTAGTGTCTGCATCTCTCTGTGTGTTATGTGCCAAAGAGAGATGGATTATGTGCCACTCAAGGATGAGGCTCTGAGAGTGGACACAAATAAAATGTTAAAACTTTTTCCACATGTTATGTTACAACCTTATTCCAAAATGGATTAAATTAATTATTTTCCTCAACATTCTACACACAACAACCCATAATGACAAAGTGAAAACTGTTTTTTGCAAAAAAATGTGAATACTTTCCGGATGCATTGTACGTGTCAGTTCAATACTCCAGCGACAATAAGTGAGAAAAAGACAAAACCTCTCTGACAACTTGGACCCTACTGTGGTCTCACTTTCTTTACACAGCCCATGCTGACAGACTGTTGCAGGGATCTGTGAGTCACATGTGCACTTGACTCACTACCTAAGATACAGATGGAGACAGTCAGCTCTATGTTGTTTCAATACACATTTGTTGCATTAACATTGAGGTAATCAAAATGAAATAGACCGTTGCGCAACAGAGTTAGAAGAAGAAATGGATTCAATGCGAGAATAATCGGTGGTCTTGCCAAGTGGTCTGATCAGGAGCGCCTGCTTTCTTTCAAACTTCAACTCATGATCGCTGTCTGGCATCGCACATGTTTTCATCAATGCACCGTTCAGTCACAACAATACATTTATCCAGACTTTCATACAAAGGGACTTACGATAAATGCATTCAATGATGTTGGTACAACCTCCAAAGCATGCAGGACTCATACAAGTACGACACCTTCAGGAAAATATGCCAAAGTACTTCAAGTGCTACGTTAACAGGCGATAAGAGAAAGTTTATTTCCTGTGGGCCGAGGTTGGAGGTGACTGCACCGTTCCAAGGTGCAGTCAGTAGAGAGGTTGCCATTCGTATTGATGGAGTAGCCAGCTGATTGGCAGCTGCAGAGTGTGAGTGATGGGTTTGACCCGGTCCCGGAGATGTGGTGGATCTAAATGATTGACAGCACGATGGGTAAGCACCAGTGTCTCAAATCGCAGTGGAGCACCCACAGGGAGCCAGTGGGAGGTGCAGAGGAGTGGGGTAGTGTATAATGGATGAGCTGCAGAGGTTGCCAGGCACATGCAGGCACACCAATCTGAAACTGGAACAGAACCCGCCGCCTAATCATCTGCTCACTTCCTGGACCGTTCCTCACCCTGGAGGTCTAGCTGGATGATGACAGAGGAGGGAGATGCTGCTTGAGCTCCTGCATGGAGTGACTGGTGGGAGCTGAGACATTAAAAAGGAGAAAAGTCATACAGTGACATATGCAAACAACATAGTTGCTAAAAACAACACACTAGCAGAGCTGACCTCAGCACGTCATCATATTAAAGTAGATTCTGTGTTTTAAAAACTAATATATGGCATCAACTCTTAAGGGGAAAGTGAGAGATGCGTCTGCATGGGGTACGTCTGAGAGGTCCAGTCGCCACTGTGGGGAAATGCCAGCGGCAAAGCAATTATTCCAAAATTGCACAAATGTTGTATATTATTCACAGTTGAAACCGTTAACACTAAATGAATACTAAATATACTAATTTATTATCCTCCTATTGTTCTCCTGAAAGATGATATTTATAAGTAAACATCAGAAGATAAAAGGAAAAAAGCGACTGTGGCAGTGGGGTGTGGTTAGACTCAGCTGTAGAGTGGGTGGAGCGGGGGTGTGGCTCAGGGAACAGAATGATGTCTAATCAGTCTCAGCTGGGGCTGAGGGTTAATCAGCCTCAGCTGGGGTTAATCTGTCTGTCTCTTCCCAATAAAGAACAGGAGGGACTGAGAGGCGAGAGGGAAGAGTGAGGAGCGTCACCGAGCCTGTATTTGTGATTGTTGAGAATAAAAGCATTTTGAACTACCTCAAGCTGTGTTGCTGCCTCTGTGCAAGTCAGCGACTCACCGGGTAACAGGGAAACCTGTTACAGCGACATTCAACCACATTGGTCTCATACAAAGACAAAACATGTCTGTATCTATATGTCTTGATATTGTTGGAGAGACGCTGCACTGAAGAAGAGTTCACTGAGGCTTTCAGGTTTTTCTGTGAAGTTAAATGATGAGGACACCAGCAGACACAGATTAATGACTTTGTCTAACAATATATGAGTTTCTCCATATTTCACTTTCACTTTTAATAGCTTGTTAACATTTATTAATTAAATGATTTTTCATTCAATGTATAATATTTGACACTATCAGTAAATGATCTCATGGCTAAATAAATTTCCCATTTATCTCTAAAAAAGAAGGTTCACCTGAAGACTCACTCAGTCAGTCTGACTCTGAAGGCCTTTTAACATTATGTTATACAATAACAAAATGTATTTCCTTTCACATTTACAAGCATTGACTTAAACACACAAGTGGAAAGTATGAGTACATTTACTATTAAGATTTTGTGAATTCATACAATATGATGTTTTGTTATAAAGTGAACTACCCAACACTTAATAAAAGTACAGAAGAGTAATTAATTAATTAACTAATTAATTAGTTGAAAAATACCAGATTCACAAATATGAAGATTTTCTGCAAGTGTCAGATATTCATAAACAGAAAATTGCCTCTGTACTGAAATGCACTCTTACAGTGTTTATAAGATTAAAATCCTGAAATGTAAGAAAATAAACAAAAAACTAAAGCGCTCCCTCCTCCTGGATGGAGTGGACAGAAATAACAATAATAAAATGAGAAAGACAAGATCACACACATAATGTTTTCTGAGCAGCATCCAGGCCACACAGAGGCTGTTCTGACCTCCTGACATGCTGCAGTCATGCTCACATGCTTTGGGGAGAGAAAACCACACAATCTACATTTAGGTGGCAATGCATCATGTCACTACTGTAATAAGAAGACAGTCATTTAACATCAACCTAAGCTACACAATTTGTAGTGGCATGCCTCTATTTTATTTTAACCTTATTTTAATTTAAACAGAGTACATTTCTCATTGATTTTATTTTCTTTGTTTCTTTTGGTCTGCTTGAAAAACCCAGATTCCATTTTCTCCCCTGAATTGTGAAACTAAACTTAAGACTGACGGATAATTGAATCTGCTGGAGGAAGTTGTGAACTGGCCCTTTTCTCCATCTCCCAAACTGTAATTGGTCCTCGTTCCATCTCTTTCCTATCAGACGGCACCGCTCTCGATCTCATTAATTTCTTTGCCATTAACCATCAATCATCTGTTTGTTTGCTTTGAACTGCATGCTGCTCTCCTCCTCATCACTCTTTCATCCTCTTCCTCACAACTTCCCTCACTTCTTCTCCTCTTTACCTCTTTGTTTCCTCATCTCGGTGACTAAGTATCAAGGAATTTGACCTAAATCTGCAGACTGCAGTAAACAACCCGTCCGTCTGAGCTGCAGAGGGCGGATGAGTCCAGTTGAGTCAGACTTTATATATAATATGTTTGTTCGATTTTCTGGGAAACTTGTGTGTCGCTTTTATTTATTTATACTAAATATTTATTTGTTTACTTCACCAGTAAATTTGCAAATACAGATTTTACAAAGAAAACATAATGATCAGCTAACACAATATGATGCATTATCTTCTCTTTGATCTTTTGGAACATTATCTCTGTATATTGCATATATATATATAAACTTTATACCTCTTGTGCTGATTCTCACCTCAAATCTATTGGCCCATCAGCATTGAAGTCCTGGATTGGATTGTGGTTCCTTAATTATAATTACACCAACATCAACTGCAACAACATTATCCATCATCTCTACTTTTAGAGATGAACTCTCTTGATTCTACTTAGACTGCAGAGACTGGGAGAGCCAACACATCATGTGGCTCCTGATATATCATATCCAAAATTTAATTATCGCAAACAAATATGAAAGTTTTCCTGTTTTCTATATTTTTCTATAATAAAAAGTAGTTGCCATTTAGGGTTGACAATTTCTCACTTAATTTCCCTGAATATTTGACAATGTAACTTGAGTTCATCAGATGGAAACCATTGCTTCATTGGATGCTACTGAGTATGTTTCATTTTGTTTATGTACAACATTTTATATAAATATGTAATAGTATTAATACTTATTTAGAATATCTGATTATTCTTCCACAACTGTAAGAATTTTATTTGTAATCTTAAGAAGGTTTTAAAGATGAATTTTACTGCCGATGGTTATTCCTACACTTTGAGGAAGAAGAACTGTGCTGCTTTTTGAAGCCGTGTTATGCTGCCTCTACCCAAAAACTAGTCAGAATCACCTCAGAGTGACAGTCCAAGCACACAGAGGATGACGCGACCCCGCTGACCTTTCCGTGAGGTGCTAGATGGGGGACACGGAGCTTGTTGAGTTTTTAAGCCGGTGGGTGAACCGGCCAACCTCGTCTCTGTCTGTGTCAAGATCATTAGCAACACTGTAGTCTGTTACTCTTACCATCACATGTCAACACAAACATGGACACACTCAAAGAGTCCCACGGAGCCACCTGAAGGGCACCGTCTTAGACAGAGTTTGATTGTCAGGCGTTAGGTTGGGAGGGCGAGCCAGGGGAGAGAGGTGCTGCAGGCAAAATCCAGGACACACACACACACACACACACACACACAGAAATATGTTCACACTAATCACACATACATATAAATACTAAATACATCCACAAATGCTGCTGCACAGGGAATAAATGTCCATATTCTTTACGTTTAATACAACAAAAATTAGGTGCTGTTCAAGGACATGATGGCACAATAAGCAAGTACAGCCTTATGTACACACACATATATCAATACCATGTGGTAAGAAGTACGCATATCTTTTACTTAAGTAAAAGTAGCTCTGTGAAAATACTGTTACAAGTTAAAGTCCTGCATTTAACATTTCACTTCAGTAAAAGTACAAATGCATTTACAGCACAAAGATTACAATCTTCATTTTAATAACATTGGTTAAATATGCAATAAGATACACTGGACAGCTTCCTTGACAAAGGACCAAACTGAAGATTCAATCTTAATTAATTGCGTTCATTTGCAGTTGAATGGGGATAGAAAAAAAAGAAAAAGCATTACAGAGTTGGCTGAGAGCGACTTCAAATACTGCAGCAACAATATAACACTGTATTTGTTGAATTTAGAAGTGTATTTACATTAAACGGCAAATTTGGGTCGATGTTAGGCCTAAACTCAATTGACTGTATAACTGTAAAATGATAACTCTGATATGACGTGAATACAGCTCAAAACCATTGTAAAACACAAACCTTGTTATTTATGTCACCTGATACATTTGCATCACACAAACCACCAGACTGACCTGAAACCTAATGTACAACATCAGGTATTGTTTAAACTGGGCTCAGTGAGAAGGGAAACAGTCTTTTCACAAGATGAAATAGTGAAAGTGACTTTAAAGACAGTAAAGTATGGAAGGAGAGATGCAGCACCTTCTGCAGCACACGCAGAGGAAATGAAGGTAAAGAATCAGAGGAGCGTGACAGCAGGAAAAGAAAGAAGAGTCAGTGGAGCTTCTGCAAGTCTGCCAGGAACTAATTCGCTTAATCTGCCTCACCTACTGCTGAAGGAAACAAGCTGCCTAAAGGGCTTAGAAAGCAGACAGTGTGTGCGGAGGACGGTGGAAACCGCCGAGGGCCGACATCAAAGAAGAGGCAGCAAGGTGTAGACGACCAGGCACATAAGAGGGTACAGATGGAGACAGAGTTGGCCGACAGACAGGCCGAGGTCAGGAGGGGTGACTGACTGAGAGGCGAGGACAATGGGGACGAAGAAGAGGGTGGCGGGAGGGAGGAAGACGAAGATGAAGGTAAATGAAGGGACAAGGAGAGGTAGGTTTCCCAGAATAATATGTAAGCACGCTTTAGATATCCGAACAGATACGACAACCCATCTTTATAGGTTTCAACGCTGTGTTTTCACCCTTAAATGTGACGACATGAGACCTGTGAACAAACTAGCAGCTACAGCCATGAGAATGGATGATGTGGACATTAAACAATGCCCATTCAGCAGGCAGAGATCACATAAAGGCACAATGTCAGTATAACATGCATTGACAAATAGTCTCTGTATCCAGTAGTGAAATGTCTCCTCTCAGAGGAAGCAGGGACCTGAGTGTCCACAGGCTGAACAGGGTTGTTGTTGTTGCCATGAGCGAGGTGCTCCCACATGTGGCCGGGTCCCTCATACCTGCTGGCTGCATGAGTCAGGGGAGGAGAGGGGGGGCAGAGAGGCGCGCATCTACCACAGAGCTCTTTCTGCACAGGACAAAGCCGTTATATTCAATGGAGGGTGCAGCGGTAGAACCGTTTACCCAAATAGTTTGACATATAAAACAGATATTTTTATCCCTTGATTGTGATTGGCTGAACTGCATTCAAAACCGTTTTTAAAAAAATACTCTCGACCACACAGTTGTGATCGCGTTGCAACAGGAGAACCAAACCAATGGCATTGTTACACAAAAGTTAGTGGGGAGGGGGGCTTCCTTTGCATGTAGCCACATATTCATAAAGCTACACAATCTAAACCCTCCACTGCTTGAAAAGCACCGCTATCCAAAAAGGTTCGGATGCCGGCCTTTAGAGGCGAGAGGAATCATTTCAGTTACATGTGAATCTTATTGATCCCCAAACTACAGCGAGAGGAGACGCTGCAGCAACGTCCTCCTGTGCTTCTGCTTCAAGCAATTAAAGTGCACTTGTTCAAACTCAAACAGCCGGCAAGGAAGAGTGCCACCATGATTGAACATCAGCAATTCCAGATAAATGTCAACAATCACCCCAATCAGTAAGGATGCTCTCCACATTAACTGTGTTTTGCTTCACTAAATATCGCTAAATGAGAATTATGTCGCGTGGCAGCAGAATGATTAATTCTCTGTTGCTTTCATGAAACATTTTCAGGTATATGAAGTGACCAGTTTAAAAAAGCAATAATCCACTCGTGTTGTGATTTACAGTGACTTTACAACAGCCAATAAAGTGTTCAATAAAGTTCTATCTGGACCACTTTCACCCTCAGCTCCTTTAAATCCAGATTGAAGACTTTTCTGTTTGCTGTTACCAGATTCAAAGATATTAATCAATGTCTGCATTTCACCACTGCATTTTATTTCTTAAACTGCACTGCAACTTTTATTCTATTTTTAGACAGTTTTTTTTATTTTTTAATGAATGTTCTTAAATCTGGTTTTCATTATGTTTTGAAGCACTTTGAATGGCCTTGTTGAAATGCGCTACACAAATAAACCTGCATTGCCTAGCAAAAAGTATGTTGTGCATCTCTGAATCACAGTTACATAACTCTTTTCTTTCTTCAAGAGATGGCTGAGAATGAGAGAGAATTCAAGACAGCTGCTCTGTGTGTGATTGGAAAACAGTTTGGGGGATTTGTATAAACATGAGTGAATTCAGCAAGACCAAACAGCACAATATTCAGGAGTTGCAGGTCTACATGAATTGAAACCTTCCCTCTGCAGACAGGAACCCAACAGATGCTGCAACAGATACAGAATTTAAAGATGGCCTGTACTACCTGCATGTAGCAGAACTCAATGGTCTCAATCACACTATAAATTAAAAGATTGTAACACTTGATACCAATCAAGCAGCAAATAATATGGCATAAGTTGCCTGTGAATTTGGTTCTAAAATAATGGATGCGTTTGAGAACCTATAGATATATATACAGCTGGAAATAATTATTTTAACAATTAACAGTTTATTTAGTATTTTTCAAGATTTCAGATCCTCACAAAATCATCAGTTGACAGAACTGATGATTTTAAGTGCTACGTTTGATAAATCAAAAGCGCTCGCTGGCCCTCAAGTTAAATCAATTAAAAAAAGACTTTGGAGGTCTCCAGTTTATACATTTTTAAAGTGCATCCATTGTACGGTGCATTTTGAGATCATTTGAGTCCACTGTAGATTGACTTTGTTCCATCATATATCCCCCAGAGTCCAGTTCTTTAAAGCGGGGACATCCGGCTGGTGTCAGCCAAAGCTGACGGGGACAAACCTCAAAGACATTGAGGATGAAATGTGTCTTCTCTTCAGTCAAACTTTGAGCTGTCCCTCAGTGAACGTGGATAAAAGAGAAGAGGCTATCTAGGAGCAGTTTCCCTTCCTATTTCTTTAACCATTTTTTCTTTTTATTACAAATTCTTCAGCAAATGCTGATAACGAGTGGGGGATAATTCAGTGGGCTGATAGTCAGTAGATTTATTGTCCGTGGTCAGTGGACTCTCTGTGAATTCACATTGTGAGCAGCACAACCAACACAAATCACTGATGAACGCTCACTTCCTGCTTCCACCGAGTGTATTCCCATTACACGCTCACTTTCTGTTTTATTAATACAGACTTGTGGACATCGCCATAAAGGACGTTTATGCGTAAAATTAAAATTTGCATAGAAACAGGTGAATTTTCAACATGATTGCTGGTTGAGAAGTTATCAATAACGTTCTAATCTGCTCTCATATCCAAACTGATGGGAATGTGAACGACAGAATAAGCAACAAAATAAACAAGCAAGTGAATAAATAAGCATTTTAGTTTGGACCCACCTGTGAAATGCATACACACCGCTACCTGCTCCACTCCTGTGTTGTATAATAATCGTAATATTCCTCTTTCTCTACCGCTGACTGCCGCGTTTCATCGGTTTTCACACAGTAACCTAAAAAGGTATTTAATCATAACCCTGTGTTACTCACATCTTAAAGTGAACGTATCAATGATATAATACTTAGATATTTCTACTGAGACTTTTTTAAATGACCATACTGTTAAAAAAAAAAAGGTTAGCTTTTCCAGGACTCAGGTGAACGTGGTACCAAAGGGAGGAATGTTTAATAATATTAAATTAAATTGTTTGTGGAACCAGTGGGGCTTAAGCTTTCCCATTGTATCACTGCTCACATCTTCAAAGCTCAGTTGTGTAATTTAATTTTGTATTAAAAAGCAAAAGAAGCCAACAGATGGAGTTTAAACTAATCCATTATGTAATCTTATTCATCCCGAGGGATTCACTAAACTGATTACTAGCTTCTTCTCATCTAGCGGATTAGTTACCATTTATTGGGAAACTATTTATTATTTTCTGTTTTACTCTCCAGTGCTGCTAGTGGTGGGACAGAGGTCAAAGGTCGGAAAGGTTCAGTCCAAGGTCGGTCCAACGCGTTGGTACTGATTGAGATCAGCTTACAACTGTTGGATGCATTAGTTTAACAACAGAGAATAAATTAAACCCAATGACAATGAATTTTTGTATCGCTACCAACCGGTCACGTGGAACATTTACTCAAGTACTGTACCTCAGTACAATTCTCAGGCACTTTACTTTCATTTAAATATGAATTCAATTGAATGCTACTTTGTCTTAGAGGGAAAATATTGTAGGCTACTCAATAATCTGACATTTGTACAAACAAAGCTATGCAGTGTTACAGATTAAACTATCCAACAGTATGTACATTATTTAAATATTTAAAATGAGCTCCACCTCTAAAAGTTGTAACATTAAAGCATCAGTAATAATAAATCAGTGTTGTGTGTTGTACACACTGATGAATTGTACAAGTGTGTATGTTATACAGTGGTGGAAGAACTTCCACTGAAGTAAAAGCTCTGTATTTCTACTGCCTCTGAATTTCCCCTGTAAGCATGCTGGCATTACAAAGAAAGAAGCCTGTTGCAAACAGAGGCTGGAACGCACACTCACTGCCTCCCTGTTGAGTCGCTCTTCAGGGTGAGATCAAGCACACGCAAACAAGAAGACAAATGACTTCACAAATATTTTTCTTAACACTACTTTTGTTGTTTTGTTATCCAAGTAATGTGTGTCTGGCAGAGGAAGGCGGAGCCTAACACGCTTGTGTTTTGTGGACTACAGAGAATTTTGAGAAGAAAATGAGCGAGTGATCATCTACAATGTTCTGTAACACTGAAAAAGAAGAAGGCAATCGAGGAGTTAACAGACATGAACCCATATTAATTGTAATCAACACAGCTGTCTACAGTAGCTATAGCTGCTTGCATTGAACTTGAACTGTAATGAAAAGGTGTCTTTCTAGGCAGTCGATCATATTCAGGGAGTGTGTGTTGGACTCTGATTGCCACATGAACAGCAGCACTGAGATGAGTTCATCCAGGAGATTCTGAAGCACCGACCTGCTCCTGGGGTGCTGCTTTTGCTTTGTAGTTGCGGACACAGTGTGTGGTCCAGCAGTTTTCATTACAGGCGCAGGAGGCAAAACACTAAAGCAGGTCCAGAAGAAGAGCATGGCTGCAGCCCTACGACAAGACAGACATTGCGGCAAAGGTTTCATAGGCGGTTTTGTTTTATTGAGCTGACGGGGAGCAGGTGTGTCATCAGAAGGCATGTGTTCACTGAGTGAGACCGGTGGTTAGAGAGCAAGACTATAACAGCCGAAAGAGGCAATGTAACAATAAGTATTGTCACAGTGTAGGAACAGGAACAGGACGCAAACGCCAACAACGTTGAAAAAGCAACTTTATTCCTTACTAGTGGAATTATTTAAGCTGAGGAATCACAAAAAGACAGGCCTCACACCAGTGATCAAACCAGGACGAACCAACAAAGGGGAATGACACAAACAGGGTTTAATACACAGGGAAGGTGCAGGTGATTGGAGACAGGAGGAAACAATCAGGGACATGGAAGACAATCACAGGGACAGGAAGTGCAGGGAAACAGAGGACACGAGAGACGGGGACTTCAAAATAAAACAGGAAACAAGACACACAACTCCAGATCCTGACAAGTATAGTGTCGTTTATAATTTAGGAAATACAAACATAAAGTTTATAGCGGCTTTTTTCTGCTTGCACAGATCTATGGATTCATTTTTTTTCTATGGATGGCAATGTTGGTGAGTTGGTTAATCCACCTCTTTTGTCCAGACTAAAACTATCTCAACATCAGTTAGTTGGATTGCCATAAACTCAGCAAAGATATTCACAGTCACCAAAGATTTAGTCCGAATGACCTGAGTGATCCTCTGACTTTTCCTTTAAAGCCATCGTGAGGAGGACATGTGGTTGTTAGTGAAATATCTCAACATCTATTGGATGGATTGTGATGAAATGTGGTTAAGACATCCATGTTCCCCTCAGGATGAATTATAAATATGTTATTTAGCATTCCTCTGATTTTTCATCCAGCACCATCATCAGGTCAACATTTCAATGTCTCCAATACTTTGGTTTATGACCAAATATCTGCAAAAGTCATGACATCCTCATCAGAAAATGCTAAACATCATCATTATCGGGAGTCAGCATTCAGCTCAAAGCCTCACAGGGCTGCTAGACTGTGAAGTCTTGTTTAGCTTCGTACGGATATGCTCATCTTGAACACAGTAAGACAATAACATTGTCACCGTCATAGCAGACCAACACACTCATAAAACAAAAGGTCACAGAGCCAGATGGATGAGTCACACAATATCATGTTTGAGTCTCCAGTGACAGATTTAATCTGTCGGCGCTGACGATATGATTGGTGTTTATTTAAATGAGGGTTAGAGAGCCCAGTGAGTTTACTGCCTCCCTGAAAAACATTTCCGATGTTGATTAAGATGATGTAGACGTTCCCCGTGGCTCAAACCACTTCACTTCAGCCCGTGAAGCAGCACAGTCTGTGGAAGTAGTAGACTCATTAATAATCTTTTTTAAAGGATTCTGGTGGTGAGTTACTGTAAAATAAAAAGCTAAATTAATTAGTATTTAATTATGGGAGTTAAATTTAAATTAAATCAAAAACCACATTAAAGATCAAATTAAATGTTCAATCAGATTCAAGGGAGAGTCCCCAAAATGGTAATAAAGTTAACCTGCGCAGCATATTCTTACCCCGATGTGTCAAATACGGGTACATAAACTCTGACGCTATATGTACCCGCCTACTGTCAGTGTCATATGCTCGTTACATTCAAAAGGTTTAGGCTACAAAATCATAGTTAGGTTGAGGAACAGAGCCGGGCTGACTTCATTGACTAACGACTCACGTGACTCACGCACACAAGATGTATAATCTCCAGGGGCCGGAGGTGAGGGTCAGAACGTAGACGGACATGGTCAATTGAGAGCAACCAGAACAAGGTCCGCATCACTGCTGACTTCTCACGCTCCAATTTACCCTGACTTGGGGACAAGAACCCGAGATAACTCCCTTGCTTGGGGGAAGCAACTAACCAGCACAATCCACTGGGGGTCCTGACTCTCACACAGACTGCTTTACACAAGGGCCGGATGGCTCCTAGCAACAATCCCCATGGGCAAACTCCCATGACCCCTCCATCAGCCCTACAAGGGTAAAGAGCTGGTCCACTCTTCCACGGCCAGGACAGCTGCATTGCTCCTTCTGGATCTGAGGTTTGGCAATCGGTCCAAGCTTCCTTTCCAGCAGTAAATTTCCCCAGGAAGGCCGAGCTGTGCAATGCCCTGATAATTGTAGCACACCGTCTGGTCCTCCTTCATAAAATCGTGATCCACCTCTCCCTTCTCTCACTCACGACCTCCATACCGAGCTCCATACCGACCTCCATACCGAGATTATAATAGAACTCAGCTGAGTTCTATTATAATCTATAACGTTGATACTTTATTTTTTTCCTTTCTCATTTAGTATATCATTGTGGTTTAACAAAGCTCCCTTTCAATATGCCGCCCTAATTACAACACCCAATAAAACCACCGAGGCAGAAACAACATTATGAAAGAAGTGTGAAAGAAAGTCCAGTTTCTCTCTCGAACAGAAATAAAGAATAACAGAGTTTAATTGTTCCATTCCATCAGACCACATCTCCTTTGTGGTTTCATTTCATTTCTGCTTTAATTAAATGCTCTGCTCACAAAGTAATAGAGAGCTAATTACTGATGTGAAACATGATGGTGGCCATGTCATCTTTAATGAGGGGGATGTGATGAGGATTAATATACTGATGGAGCCATATATCCAGCAGAATAAAATCACTAAACATCCTAAAACCTTCAGTGGTGAATGCTTCAGAAAAGGAATAAAAGAGAGAAGACTTTACTCAACACAAATTGTTCCACAAAATAGCTCAATAGCTCTTTTTGAACAGTGTTTTAGACATTTTGCCTGCGGTAGGTGTTTTAAAAAATGTTGATCCAAGTCTCAAGACTATAGAGGAAAAGTACATCTCAAATCTTTGAGATGTGACTTGAAAGTAAAACATGTTTCCAGTTTCTCAAAAGTTATACTAAAATCAAAGGTGCGAACTATCCAAAAAGCTCCGTGATAAGTGCCCGATCAGACATTAAGACCAGGATCAGTGGTAATCCTTTCTGTGACTAACATTTCAGCAAATGCTACAATGATTAGACAGTGCAGTGGATGAGGGGTCGGACTTGAAACTGCTTTACATGTGAAGAAATTGCTAACGCAGGGAGTTAAACTGGCAGCTCTTGTGAGTATGATCAGTATTTGTTGACTGAAATTGTACGTTTTCTTTTCTTTTTTTGTAGTTCAGTTGACGCCATAGAAACAGCATCCTTGTCACTTATCTGGCGAAACTAATGTCACAAGTGTAACATGTAACAACTAAGTTGTTACATGTTACTCATGCATAGCCGCAACGGCACACATAAAAATGGCTGCCGCTCTGACCATCCTGCTACGCCGACATGAATGTGAATGTCCGTTCTACTCCTACTTTATACTTTTGATATTGTTATTAAATTGTGCTGAACCAACGACAAAAACACAGAAGAATAGAGATTTCTAGAAGGACAGAATGTAATGCAACGTGATGAATTGTTAACATTTTTCGAGGCACTGCAATGCAGGCTTTGTGAAAAACTTCAGGCAAAGCAAGTTTATTGGTCTAGCAATTGCATTAAGTGCTTTAGATAAAACATAACGGGTTGATTAAGATAATAAGTTATACAAGATATAAAAGAAACAGAAGGCAAAACCAAAAGACACCTGAATAGGATTTAAAAAGAGTAAAACCTATTTAAAAAAAAGAAAATTAGTGTAGTGTGAGAGATGTGGATCTCAAGGTTCTAATGAGAACTGAAGTGGCATATAACTGTATTTCTAAAACCTCTTGAACCTCTATGGGAGACAGACACCCAGAAAACAAAAAAGACTAACCTCTAATGTTACAAAGAAGGTGCAAGATGAAATTGATGGAAAAGATATGACTTAAAATCAATCTCATTCACGGTGACTCACACTGAGGTGTTGCCACGTCTCAGCAGATAAAAACAGGATTCGTCACAGTGTCCACAACCTGAAACTATTCTTTGAACCCTGTGCAGCAGGAACGAGTTTGGACAAACATGCCTCAGCTCCCTTTTCTTTGATACATTTCCGCGCTTCTCGCCTCCATCTGCTTCGACTCTCTGACCCGCTCCGGTGAGCTCAGTGGCCGGGAGACTTAGTGTGAGTCAGTCGACAGCCGAAGGGATCCCACTGTCACACACACGACGCTGCAGTGACGCGTTCAGGCGGCATTAAGGACTTGGTGTCGGCTCAATATTGACAGTTCCCGCTGCTGATTGTTGACTCATCTTCTCAGTGTGTCTGCACTTGTGTTATTCTGGGTGTAGTTCCTCTGCTTGCATTAAGCTTATATCTGTAGGAGTGTGTTACTTAAGACTCATGCACACATACACACACATTGACTGATTAATCAAATCTCTTAAAAGATGGCAACACTGTCAAATGCTTAATTCCAGCTTTGTGTTGTTCATTAGTTATTTTAATCTTAAGATGCACAAAGACAATTACAAATAATGTGTACAATAGTTCCAGGGCCTTAAACAAGTCAACAAAAATATAAAATGTAAACACCAACATGGTCGATAAGTAGACCTTTTGATTACATGACCTTCTTCTGAATCCTTGCAAACAGACCTTCTGCTTAGGCAGATTAATATATAATGTAAAAGCTACAGAGCAACCGTGAGACGAGACTTTACTCTACTGGAAATCAAGCGTGTCTAAAATGTTAGAATCAGAGAGAGGAAGTTGAATAAAAGTTATCGGGCTCTCGATCCCCTCAAAGGTCAACGGTGCACATTTCCACTTCAACAATCACCAAAGTTATCCTCAGTCTTTTATCACAACCCCATGAATGTAGCCCTTAAATGCATAATTATGAGCAATTTTCATGGCTCCCATTTTTAAAGAGAGTCAGCTTGAAACTAGCGCTAACATCTGGATAGTTAGGTAGGCCTACAGTTGATAAACTGGTCTCTAAACTGGCAATGATTATGATATTTAACTTTTAATGCTTCTCAATAAGAAGAAAAGACAATACTTTGGCACAGAGGCCTCCGATTTGCTAAATTGTATCACTTCATTAAGCCATAGAGCACAACTGTTGCCAGTATGTTTGTGAGGAAGTCTGCTTGAAACAACTGTACATTAATAACGTCCTGGACACACCAGGGTTTTAATTGACTAAATATTGCTGTAAAATCAACTGAGGAGGTGAAATTCATCTGCATAAATGTCCTGGTCATATTCAGTGAACTGTGCACATTGACCAACAGCAAACTGTTATTTAGCCCTCCTCTGTCAGAGTAAAAACGTCCACAAAAGAAGAATACGTTTTTCGGAAGTAGGCAGCGATAGTTCCTGGTACAAATCTTTTGAATAAATTCTGAGCACTAATTGTCCAGTTAGCGACCAAGCTAGGCTAACGAGTGTGCAAGTTCGTGGGGATTGATAGTTCCTTTTTTAATAACTTTTAACGGTCAGCCCTGTAAGTTCTCACAAGGACATCAAACTCCCAACCTCCATCTATTTCTCGCCGATGAGTGAATGTCAGTGTTGATTTTTGGTTTAGAGGATTCAGGAAACATGTATACTCAGTGGTCATTTTACTAATAGTCAATAGTAAACACATACATGCACCAACATTGAACTGTGGCACAGTGGCGGCATCTTTAACCATGCATAAATGTTATTTATACATATTGTGGCCTGGACTCCAGTAAACTATGGGCTAAATACGCTTATAAATAATATTTTAGTGCAGGACACAGTCCTAATGTTGCCTTTTTTGCGCTATTTAAAAAAAAAAAAGACTCGGAAGTGAAGCTGCTGATGTAAAGCTTGGATGACTTGCGTTCCTTCTGCAGCATTTGCAATAACTCATTAAATCAACTTTAAAAGGTGCTTAAAAAAGGGAGATACACACTGACTATATGCAGCAGCAGAGGAAACTCAGCTACACGGCCCGTGTATGAAACTGTATTCATGAAAATACATGTAGTGCAAATAAAATGTTGGGTAAATAGTCCCAAACAGTTGGCTGTGCTCAAACCCCCATCAGATTGAGGCCAAATACAGAGCAAAGGTTTGCCAACACATACATACAGACATGCACACACTGGCCAACTATATGCAAGTAAGTGTGTGCAGTTCAAATGAGTGTGTTTCCGTCACTGAGGAAATGTGTCATCATCTCAGAGGCGGTCTTCAGTCTCGGTTCACTGCCCATCCGAGTTCACTGGAAGCTCCCAGGCCAGCGATGTATATCAGCTGATAGGTCCGCAACATAAACTGTAAACGCCAATCAATATCTGGAAAGACGTATGCAGAATCAAATAGCACTAGATCTGCTAGCCATAGGGAGCTCCCAGTGAACTCTTTTGACTTTCAAAACGCACGCACGCACACACACACACACACACACACACCAGTTTTATACACATCATTTAGATTCAGATTGTGTCGTTTACAATGCAAAAGTAATTTCCTACCGCAGGTTGTTGGTGTGATGTTGAGGAAATTAACAAGTCAGTAATTACTTTAATGTATTTTTATGAAGTGCCGGATATTGGATACTTACAGATCTAAACTTTTTGGATGGTGGGAGAAGAGAAGAAACAAATCTTATTTATCTAAATAAGATTTTTATATTTAATTTCATATTTCATATTTTTAGAGAGGTGTTAGAGAGGCTGTGTGATCATTCTGGAGGATGGAGTTTGTGGTTCTTAATGTAATTCAGACTATCATCACCATTAAATATAAAGGTTGCCAGGGAATGGATGTAATTGTGGATTCTGCAACTTATGTATCAATTATAATGTATTATATGTCAGTGTGACAATAAAACTGCTATGTGAAAGAGGCTGCATCAACATCACCACAATATAACTAATTGTTTACAGTAAATACACTTTTTTTCAGATTTTATGTTCATATTTGAAATTACAACACAGAGCAGCTTTAGGTGGTCAATTTCCTGCTGAGTTAGAGACCCTAATATTTGACTCTAAAAACAAATCACTGACGAAGAGTCCATTTATCTGGTGGGGAAAAAAACATTTCCATGAATAAAGAGAAACTCAGCTTTCAGTTTTCATTTTATCCGCTGAGGCTTTGAAATGACTTCATGTGCCGGAGGCATGGATTCCTTCAGCAATGAGAGCATGTAATCCTTAAAATGAAGTCAACACATTTTAAATCAACAAAATTAAGAGTCTTGAGATTTTCACTCCAAGGCACGGAGTATTTTCAACAACAAAAAATGCAGTGGTTTGCTATTTCTTGAATTCATCTTGTCTTGATCCTCTCTCTCTCTCTCTCTCTCTCTCTCTCTCTCTCTCTCTCTCTCAACCATCTCTGCCAAACTAAACATTTCAGAAAAACTAAACTAAAAAGGGCATCTACTGTGTGTTTGTGCCTCATTGTGTGTACACATGTGTCTGTGTGGAGGATTTAATTTATGTGTGAAGGATAACAGACACAGCCCTCGATGGACTGGCGGCCTGTCCAGGGTGTCCCCTGCCTTCGCCCTATGTCAGCTGGGTTAGGCTCCAGCGCCCCCGCGACCCTAATGAGGATAAGCGGTATTGAAAATGGATGGATGGATAACAGACACACTGCTGTTGTCTCTTTATCTGCATGCTCTCTCTCCTGCTGACTCTTCACATTTATCTCTGCTGTCCATCTATATGCTACATTATCTTCGCCTCTTATCAGTTTCCCTCCTTCTCTTAGTGTTACAAGGCAGGTCAGTGTGTGTGTGTGCGTGTGCGTGTGTGTGTGTGTGTGTGCGTGTGTGTGTGTGTGTGTGTGTGTGTGTGTGTGTGCTGTCTCTCGTGGATGCTTATCTCTTGGATGAGAGCCATCCTTAAGATTTTCATGAAATCAACCCAGTTTTTGATGCTATTCATGTTGCCGTTCAGTATATTTAAATTCTGCCAATGCTTCGTCACATTAGTTTTCACTTTACAACATGTCATAGGGAAATATTGTACTTTTTACATCACTATATTTTAAATCTAATTAAATGTTTTTGAGGAAGTCCTTTAAGTTCATTATTAATACTAAATAAAGATGCTTTGTTTTAGATTATACTGCTGAACAGTATATACATAATTAAAGTAATGAATACAGAAATGTAACAACAGCTAAAATCCACTATTCTGAAGCAGGTCCTTGTGCATAATAAGACCTGAGTGAGTTTGACAGACAGTCAGCTAGAAAGAGAAGATTCAGTAAATGATGGAGAGTGTAAGAGACACTTTGAGACTCAGCGAGTGAACACAGGAGGAAGTAATTACCCTCCTGACTGAGAGGGAGCGCGAGGCAGAATGAAAGAGACTCAGACACAATGGACACTTAATGTCCCTGATGTAGTTTTAAACTGTAACATCTTTGTTTAAGTGTCTGCAAACCATTCCCCCTTTGTGCACTGCAAAAACCAAGTAGACCAAGGATATTTGTCTAAATACTCCAATAATATCTCACCTACAGGTAAGAAACAATCCCCTAACAAGTAGCATTTAAGTGATATATAGTAACCTGTTTTTAGAGAATGCATCGTGAATATATTGCTTTTTAAAAGTCAACAACAGTTACAATACAAAGTGAACAGTGCAAATATAAAAGTCTTCAATAACGAACACAAACTGAGAAAACAATATATATAAAATGTAGTTTATTTCAATTAGTAAAACATGAACAGTGTGTGTACATTATAAAAAAAACTACAGACTAAGATAAGACAAGATAACATTTATTGTCTCTGAGGGAAATATGTTGTTTGGGCAATAGGTCTGCACACAGCTGCAATCCTCTTTAAACAATACATAGCCAACATAAATATATATTTCTCGATATATATATATATATATATATATTATACACCGTGGTAGAAAAAAACATGTCAAATGTTGCCCATGCCGTTCAAAATGAAAAAAATACACACAAAGGCAATAAAAAGAGAGAGAATCATTAAGTCAGACAGAAGACAATAATACCTCCTTTCTTTAAACTACAAAAACAAGGATTAACTCTTTCTCCTCTTTAAAAATACACAAATGCACAAAGGTAGAAAAGAAATGGCAAAATGAACACAGTGTACTGTGTCGTCAGAGAACAGACTCGTTAAGTGCGTGAGTCAGAGGAAGAGGTTCAGCAAACGAAAATGAGAAAAAGAGCGAGAAAAGAATGCTTGATAATCTTAATTGTGATTTCACCGTTGTTTTTGCTTCATTGAACAGCTTCTGTTTGAGAACGGCTATTTAAATTTCAGCAGCTGTTGTGGAGCGTAAAACAGCTTTTACTTCACCTGAAGGGAAATGAAAAGACAAAATTGTAATTGCATGATTTAATTTAAATGTAATGTAATGTTTAAAATTTAAACATTACATTACATTTAAATTAAATCATTTAAATGAAATGTAATGTTTGTATCTGACATAATGACCCCTGTCAAGGGGTCATTGTGTCAGATACAAACATTACATGTGGTCAAATACAAAGCTTATTCTGTCTCTCTCCGGCCACCATTAGATAGAGCAGCTTCATTACGGTTAGTTACCGGTATCATAAACCACGAACAAATGGAGGCTGTGAGGTCGGGGTCACATGGTAAATTCAGATTAACGTACATTTCCTCAGAACTGACTATATCTTGTAAATTAGCCCAACATAAGCTGTTTGGGTATAGGAAGACACAACAACACGCCTTCCTTTCTTCTTCACTTGTTGACTGCGTGATGCTGAAGGGAAAACGGTTATAAGCCTATAAAGCGGGGGACATGTAGAGGAAGTAATCTTCACGACGATCTGGTGGCATTGAAATGATCATTTCACAAGGCCCACCGCGATTTAAAGCAGGTTAACATCCAACGCCAAAGAAAATAGCAATTTCATTCATGTTTACAACCTAATAAAAGTTTCTCTTGTGCACATGTGCTACAAAAATCCCGTCTGCTGTCCTGCAGAAGAAGAAGAATGAGGTAGTCACCCTATCTTAATTCAAGAGCATGTTTTTTTCAATGTGAAAACATGACTCATTGGTTTTCATGGTATATGTAATGCTTTTTCTCAAAACCCTGTCCGAGCACTCAAATGTTGCACTTGGATTTGCTCTGATTCTGCTCAAACTGTGAGATTGCAAGCAGAACATTTGTAGCCTGCGCAGATTTCCTGAGCTCCAGCCCTTCTCTTGGATTGTCAGTGTTGTCAAAATTCTCCAACCAATAGAGTGCCAGGTGTACTGCTGACCAATTAAATGATCCTTGCCTCATTGCGGATGTGTTTACCTTAGCGTCCCTGATGGACGGTAAGTCTTAAACCGTTGTGTCGGTGAGGATTGAGAATGTACGTGAGTACGATGCCAGTCGATGCAACACGAGCCATTTGATGTGGTTTATGACCGCGGCAGCATGCTGGAACGCTGGAAAGAAGTGACGCGAACACAGCGGCAACAAGGCAGGGATCACGTCATTGGTCAACACTACACCTGGCGTTCCATTAGTTGAGTAATTTTGACTGGGTTATTGCACAAAGAACAGCAGAGCAGGGGATACATCAGCAGATGTTTTATGAGCACAGATGTGTGAGCACTAGGTGAGAGGAGCTGAAGCTGAAGAACAGGAAATCTGAGTGCAGTCGTACAGTTTGAGTAAAAATCCAAGTGCAAGCAGAGGCTATTAAAGTGTGAGGACGGGGTTCTGAGGGACACAATCTGAAGTGAAATGGATGAGTCATGCTCTCAAATCTAAAGACCACGCTCTGTAATAAAGACAGGAAAAAAAGTATATTGAAACCTGACTAATGAGACGACAGTGATGAGGAACGGCTGAGCCTCTCAATTAATTAGTGTTATGTATACATATATACTGTATACACACATATAAATTAATAGAGGGAGAGAGAAATACAGGGAGGTTTAGAGAGGGCAGTTGTGTGAGAAAAAACAGAGAACACAGACTCAGTAAAAGAGAGAATGAATGTTTGAGAGAATTAGAGACGCTTAAGAGAGAGAGAGAGAGCGACAGAGAGAGAGAGAGACCCGGGGTAAAGAGAGAGAGAGAGGGGGAGAGAGAGAGAGAGAGAGAGAGAGTGCAGTGCGAGAGCTGCGGAGCGAGTGAGGGGCTGAATGTGAGAAGCAGCGTGAGGAGAGTGAACGCAGGAAATCATTCAGCTCCTGATCATCACTGAGGACGACTCAACTACTTACCGACTCTCTCTGGAATCCTGAATTCTGCACAAAACCTTCTTCTGCGTGCTGATGGTTTGAATAAGGAACAAGAGACTTCCTCCTCCTTCTTCTTCTTCTTCTTCTCCTTCTTCTTCTATTTGTTTTCCTTTTGGAAAGAGACGTGGAAATATCCTCAGAGGGAAAGATGAAGGTTTGAAGAACCTGAAGATTTGTTTGGAGCTGAAGGAATACCGAACCAGATCTGAGTTTGAGGATTTGAAGAGTGACTGACATTCTCAACCGAGGGCTTATGAACGCAGGAAGAGGAATAATTAAAATACTCTAATAAGATCTTGTTTTTTTGGGAAAACAGGGATATTCTTTTCCCATCAGGACTTTTTTTAAGTGTCTGTGAGGAGACAAGAGAGAGAGGAGAAAGTTAACTCAGTGTCTTCGGATAACACACACACACACACACACACGTCAAATATCATCATGTTCATCATCAATCTCTGTCGGCTGCCGACGCACTCTCACAGGTGCGGGGATGAGTTGAGACAAGACGGCAAGGACACTAGAGGATTTCCACACACGTTCATGAACACACACACGCGCAGTAATTACATCTGTGCAGGTATGTAGTGCAGGGGGAACCCAGCTGGACGAAGGATACGTCTTAAGATCGTCTTCAAACTGAAATAATAATACGTGTAATTCTTTAAGGATGAAAATTCATGGATGTTTGCATCATGAAAATCAGAGACTAAAAGGTCAAGCTTCATCCGTTTGAAACGAGACGGAGACTTGGAGGAGATGCCTTTCAGATTTGGGAGATCTTGGGCTTCAGATGGGCCTGATGTTTTTATCATGAGTGCAGCTTTGACGAGCCCAGACTTCAAGGATGAGAAACCTACAACTGTGTCCCCCATCGCTCCGGCTTCAAATGGATTCTATAATCGGAAGATGAGAAGAGTTTTTAGAAAAAAGAATTACTGAAAACATGCAAGTTTGGTTTGGGATATTTCGAGCAGAGCCCAACTGGAACGCTTCTTCCTGTTTGTTTTTCCAGCGCTGCGGGACGGGCTGCACACAGTCACGGTATTAACCAAACAATTTCATTTCTATCCATTCAACAATGTCCTTTGAGCTTGAACAGCTGCGTTTTTTGTTATGCTGAATTAAGCAGCTATTTTTGTTTGCCGGTGCAGAGAAGATCGTCATCTGTTGATCCTTTGACAGACGATTTGAGTTTCCTCCGAGACGATAAAGGAAATAAGTGGCAGCACATATTGAAATACAATTCATTATTTAAGTGATATTTGGTGTTATATGTATGGCGTTCATCTGGGGAACGGAATTGGCGAGTGAGTAAATGATGACAAGACTTTCCTCTTCCTTTCTCCACTGTGACCCATTTTCCAGGCAGCAGTCCTGAGGCGTTTCTGTCTCTGGCTGTGACGCCGTAATCGAGACGACGCCATGAACCTGCGCGGTGGCAACGTGTCAGAGTTGATCTCCAACACCGTGAGAGCCGTAACCACTCTGGAGTCCAACACCTGGTCTCCACGTGGATTTCAGGAAAGCACCCTGAGAATCAATAACGTGACAAACTCGGGTGGGTGTGCGCCGCGCACTGGCATTGACGTGCACTTAGGGAACTTGTCTTACCGCAACGTCGGAGGAGTGTATGGCGAGGAGGGCGGTAGGATTTACGGGTCTCATTGTCCCCAACGAGAGATGGCAGTGGAAAAGAACTGGGCAGCACTTTTGATTTTAGTTGTCATTGCCATCACGGTCATGGGCAACATTTTGGTGATCCTGGCCGTCTCCCTGGAGAAGAAGCTGCAGAATGCCACCAACTATTTCCTGATGTCTCTGGCGGTCGCTGACATGCTCCTCGGCATCCTGGTCATGCCGGTTTCCATGGTGACCATTCTCTACGGTAAGCTTTGAGTGACACTGATGTCGAGGCTTCATTAAGTTGACATTTGATGCGTTGCTGGCTCGATTCAAACAGGCAAACACAGTCATTCCTCCCTCCCGAAAGTCTGCGAATTGTTATCTGACCAAACAAACTGCACCTGCCTGCATGTTTAAGGCTTCGCTCGCTCCCCAGAAGAAAATGGCCCAAATATTATTTCAATGACAGTGTGACGAAAAAGAAATGACAAGAAATCTGACATTTCCTTTTAATGCTTTGTTTTCACTCAAGTCTGCTGTGACATGTGTGGCTTCTTGTGGGCAGTGATGGCGGTGTTCAGTGTTGTTGTTGTTGACAGTGATGTGTTTTATTTTTAGCGCCGCTTCAATGCACACGGAAAGCTGCAAAACCAGTGAATTTACAGAGATGAATGAAAAGGGGCAACAGGAAAATACAAAAAGACTAATTGAGCTGTTGCCCATCACCATGTTGCCTCCCCTTCACATACAGTGACACAGCAGACTGCCAGAGACCGACCACAACTCATCTGCTGGAGTAACGGGATGTAACACTATTTATGACAACAGGCAGTCATAATTGAGCTTGGGAGTGGACCTTGAGTTGAGTTTATTTTGTCAAATTACTTTCAAGAAGAGGTCAAGAATAAACTTTTATGCTCAGGTCTTCAGTTTAGATTTTTGACTCAAGGCCCTAAAAGAAAAGCCTTCAAAATCCGTTCATGTTGAACATGTTTTGCACTCTGCGTTTGCATAAGAACTCAAAAACGTAATAAATATAATTGTTATCAGGAAATCGCACTGACATCAAGTGCTCTTTTGTATGACATACCTGACCTCACAAAGTTCTTAATTTTAAGCTAGTTACAAAGTTGTATGCCACATGATGTAACGTTTAGTACTGGAGGTATATCGCCATAACCCAAAGTAACGGACTTTGTCAAAATAATATATAGAATCTTAATCCCATTATTCAATTTTCAATAGATGGAGACAGTTGACGAGAAAGAAAAAAACATTCACCTTATTGTTGCCAGTCAGTAAGATATCTGTTTAATATTTGGTGCCAATCCATCCAAGTTGGATTTAGTTTTTACAATTTCAATATCTGCCGCAAATTTCATGGCAATCCATCCAGTAGTTGTTGAGATATTTTAGTCTGAACTAAAGTGGTGCACCAACCGATAGACCTGACATTTGCCGTCCCTAAATCCATGAGGAATTAACCTTTTAAAGTATGACTTTTGTCTGGAACAATAACTTCAGAACCGGAAGCTCTTCTCTCCTATGTATCTGAACACTGCTGGTGGTGCAGGTGGCAGCTGAGTAAAGCTTCCCTTGGCCAGCTTCAGGAAGCGGAATGTTTCCTCTCTGCTCGCCCTCATTTTTTCTGTTTATCTGTCACACACACACACACACACATGCACACACATGCACACACATGCACACACATGCGCGCGCACACACACACACACACACACACACACTTTCCACTGCCCTTCACTGATGCCCATTTCCAGCTGATCCTCGCACTTCTGCCTCCCTGAGCTTCCCTCGGTGTCTCTGGAAATGTCACGAGCCGCTGCTCACATAACGGGGCTTTAAGCCCTAAGTAGCAAATTCATTTGCATGAGAAGGAACAGCGGTAAATTAGTCAGAAGGAAGAGCGCTTCCAAAAGAAGGACCCCCGGTGCTTATTACTTACCTTCCCCACTCTTTAATGAGAAGACAAAAGAAGTCATTAGCCGCGCCGACGCCAAACACAAACACACGTCGCGGTTATTTTCTCATGTTGCTCCTCACAGTCATTTACTGACTCAGAGAGCGAACACAGCATTGTTTCAGGGTGAGAGGCCACAGACCGAGCCGGTGGCCATGGGATAGGTTAATATTCATGCCATAATGACCATTATGGGAGGGAATCCAGAGATGAGGATGTGAATGGGTATTAATGAGGGCATAGATTGGTTTGTGGTTGATGTCATAGCTGTGAAGATTAGATTATTAATGGGGTCATACACTAAGGTCAGGGGCACTCATGCATGAAATAACAGGTGGAGTTGCAGGTGGTCATTTCATTATCGCCATCATATATTAGACTAGCTATTACTAGTTATAGTATAGTATATACTAGTCAGCGTCTTGTTTTACTCTTTCAAATATAAATACTTCGATATAACTGATGCAACTATGCTAACCTCTAGCAAAAGCTGTCTCTGAAGACATTGAATGTACTTCGACTGCTTCTGTCTAGGATGTGCTCAGTGTGTCTGATACTTTATGTTTCGACCCCCGCGCTCTTTGGTTATACATTCAATTTTTCAATTCAGTTTTTTTTGTATAGCCCAATATCACAAATTTGCCTCAGAGGGCTTTACAATCTGTACACATACGACATCCCCGTTCCAGGACTTCACATCGGATCAGGAAAAACTCCCCAAAAATAACCTTTCACAGGGAAAAAAGGGAAGAAACCTTCAGGAGAGCAACAGAGGAGGATCCCTCTCCCCGGATGGACAGAAGCAATAGATGTCATGAGTACAGAATGAACAGTGTTACAGAGTTACATAAACACATTACATGAATATGACAATGTATGAATGGAACTCCAATCCATGAAACAGAAGGAAGTAGAGAGGAGGGGGGGCGGGGCGCATCAGCAGGGCCAAGGTGGGAGGCCGGCTCACCAGGCATCAGACACCTCCAGGTCCAATGGACCCTATGAGACGTGAAGTCACAAAGACTCTGGGGAGGAAGCAGAGTTAATAAGGTGCAATGTAGAGATGTAAATTCATCCATAAGGAGAGAGAGAAGAGGAGATAGGTGCTCAGTGTATCCTAAAACATCCCTCAGCAGCCTATAGCAGCATATCAAGGGGCTAGACCAGGGCAAACCTGATTCAGCCCTAACTATAAGCACTATCAAAGAGGAAAGTCTTAAGTCTATTCTTGAATGAGGTGACTGTGTCTGCCTCCCGGAAGCTGGTTCCATAAAAGGAGGAGCTTGATAACTGAAGGCTCTTGCTCCCATCCTACTTTTTAGGACTCTAGGAACCACAAGTAGCCCCGCATTTAGTGAGCGCAGCTCTCTCGTGGGGCAATATGGTACTACAAGCTCCTTAAGATATGATGGTGCATCACCAATCAAGGCTTTGTAGGCGAGGAGAAGAATTTTAAATGTGATTCTTGATTTTACAGGGAGCCAGTGCAGAGCAGTTAATACAGGAGTAATGTGATCTCTTTTCTTAGTTTTTGTGAGTACATGAGGTGGAAATGCAGCTTCAGTTGTAAACAGGAAATGTTCAGTACTTCTCTTGCAATTTTCCATGTTGTTGTGCACTGTAAATCAAAACTCAAGTATGTATGTCTTGGTTTTTTTAATACCTACTTACGTAGAGAGCTGCACTCTCAAAGTAAGTCATAGTATCAAACAACCATCGGATGGATGTTCAGTGAAATATCTCAATATCTTTCACGTGGATGTGGTCCAGAAATTCACGATTATCAGATAATGGTTCCTCTGACTTTTAAAAAGAAATCCAGCTCCATCATCAGGTCAAATGTGTTTAATACTTTGGTTTATGACCAAATACCTGCAGAACTAATGAGATGTTTTTGTGCTTTGTGTGTTTTAATGCAAATCGGCAAAACGTTAAATCACGCAGGTCTTGGTTGCTTATTAACGGCCAGCGTGACAGCAGCGCAATCCCGAAGCCCCTTGAAAAAGATGACAGCGGCACAAAAAGGCATTTGCAGTGCATTTGTTTAGATGCAACGCGTGAGTGTTCATTCTGTTTTTTAGCCAGAGGCTAATGATTAAAATGTCCAACATTAAAAAATATTTCTCTCGTCAAACAGCCCCAGAAACCTTCTATCCTTCCAAAATGTCTCTGAATCTCACTTTGGGACACATACACATATTATTAGTCACCTGTATTTTGTCCAGCGATGGAGTACAGTTCTACATTAGATATAAGGTTGCATATTGAGCATGTGACACTCGCTCACCAGCCAAATAGTGTTTTGGTTGACGTGTTTATCTTGTCAGGTGGCCCAGTGAGGATTTAGAAGATCAAGTTCTATCTATTTGACTAAAACAAACGTTTCAATTGTCTTGGGAAATTTGGGATTAGCCTCACCACGGAGGCTGTGTGGATAAAGAGCTTGATTCCTATGTTATACATGAAAATACAGAAGGCCAATACCATTTCATACTGCAGAGTTTGGCTTTGCTTACCGTCCTCGCTCTGTTTTTTTGTGATGCATTCCCCGGGGATGAGTAAAGTAAACTCGACAGACTGATGTGCTTTCTCACCTTAAACAATCCTCACGTCTCTCTTCTCACTGGTGTAAAGAGCTTCAATAACTTTGGGGTTTCACTTTCGGAGAGTTTGCACCCATGATAGTTGAAGATGTACAGTTGAGAGCTTCTATTTGAATCATCTCCCATCTGAAACACGGGTAAATATTGTGATTGGCTGCTTTTAACAGATGGCTCCTGCGTATTTTTGCTGTTTTCTTAGGAGATGTTCAAGAGGCACGTTTATTTTCCCCGAAGAGATCGATGGCACTTTGAAACACAGTTGTTCATTTCAAGGTGAAGCCACTCGGTTCAACTGCACTTACAGTTTGTTAGACTGTGACTCTAAGCGGATTTTTCGCAGTTTATCTCATTTGTTATTAGCAAATGTCAACATTTGTTAGTGGCTGAGCTGCTTCGAAGGCAAACAATAATCTCAATCAATCGAGTTAAATTTACTGCAGTGGGAAAAGTTTAGGAACCACAGAATCCCTCATGCAGGAACTTTAGCTAATTGGCAAAACTTTAGTTGTAAACACGGAACTCGCAAATAGAAATGGTGTTGATGCTGTTTTTTATTCATTGTGTTTGAATGTCAGCTAAAATGTAACTCCTCCAAAACCCTCATGTTGGCTTGAAATCACTTTGGTTCTATTTTCCACTGTAATGTGAAAAACCGACAGAAACAAGTCCTGTACAAAATAAAAGATTTGAAGAGATGGCACACAAATACCAGAGAGATTTGTACCATCCAGATTTGTCAACATGTAAATTAAAAAGGACAGGTTCGCTACATTTTACTATCACATTTGTTCTTCAGGGACCTTCAGTCCAACGTCATTTTACATCACACAGAGGCAGTCGTCTGATTGGTACCTCATCCACCTTAAGTGGTTATAAGTGAGCTGGACATACCTGTGTCTGTTTGCTGTGCACTTGCAAGCCTTGTCACACAGTCCAATGGTTTCCTTTTAGCATAAAACAACCTCCACTCTCACTCCCCTCTCTCCACTCAGAACAGGGCTTTTGTAATTCAGTTGCTCGGTAATCAACGCCTCTCGAAGTCTCTCTCAGCCTTCGGTCCTTTGGTCACTATAGGCAACAGTGAAAAACAGAGGACCTATGGGAACAGAGTATTCCAGTCTGAGCTCGGTGAAAGCTTGCTGTCGACTGGTAGATCTCTTTTGTTTTAGTCTTTTGAGGCACAGAAATAACTCTTGGATTTTTTTTAATGAATTTCGGATGTACAGTATGTGCTCTTCTTCCGCTCTCTTTTTTTTGTTTTTACTTTAAGGACCCCACCATTTATCCATCACTCCTACTTTTATACTCCTTTATATCCCATGTCATGTGGCTTCCCTCTCAGAGGGAGTACAGTATGACAGACCGAGGACACACACTTGTGTCTCAAAGCTCTCAGGTTCTGGCGTCTTTCTTTGGACGGGCAGCAGCAGGATGACATTTACAAGGATTCACACTGGAAAGGGATATTTTCATGTCTTTTATATATTTTTATATATAAAAAGCAAGTCTAAGTGCCATTAAACTGTGAAAGTGTTAAAAACGCTCCGTCCATGGAGGCCTACACACAGCCCATAACTGAGCCTATAAACAAGCCGTACGGTTTTGATGTCACAACGACACAATAGATTGACCATTGCACAGTTTGAAACGTAACAGGTGTATTCCACAGTAAGAGACAGTAAGAGAAAAATAGTTTGAACATTAAAAGCATGTAAACATGCCCAGAGTATAGAGCTGAAAATGAGCATTTTTTTAAATCATGTAATAATAAAAGTATTCAGAAACAACCTCACAAGGAGCCAAATGCAGCAAATCTGTGACGTCTTTTGGATTTTCTATTCAAGCTGTTTTTTATTATTATTGTGGCCTGTGCTGTTCACGCTAACTATTAGGATTGCACTGATTGTGATTGATGTATTGATTGGCAGGGGCTCACCTCGATCAGAAAAAAAGGTTAAGGAGACTGTTAAAGCGCGACACAGCTCCAAACCAACAGAATAACATGACACGTAATTAGAAATCAACATTTTTGTCTTCTAAAAAAATATCTGAAATCTTACATGAAATTTTAAGTCACACCATCTGCTACTTTAAGAAGATGACTAATATGACTCCTGGATCATTTTCACTCCGAGAAACACACAGTATCCAGTTTATTAGGTACGCCCAACTAAAACTAATGCAGTCTAATACGATAGCTACATGAAGGTCTTAAAGTATTGAAACTGACAAACAAATATAATTTAACAACACCACAAACTGGATCCTCCAAAATATTACATAACTGTATGTACTATATATGTAGTATTTATAGTGAGCTTCTTAGGCCGGGCAGTCCACTGTGGGCATACGTTATCGACTGTACTCCTGAAACTCAGATTAAAACACACAACTGTGGAGTGACTTCATTTACTCCACTATATATTTACATAACAAGTTATGGTTTGTCTATTAATGTTCCGACCACCCTTAGCAATTTAAACACTCTTATTTTTGCTCAACTCCGGTGGTTTAAATGGTGTATTGCAGGTTGCATATCCTCACGAGACCTCCTACCAGAAGGGCAATTATAGATAACGCGATTACATGATTGTTGAACTGATGAATCACCAACAGAGAACAAATGCCGACAAACAAACAACAGAGACATAAAAGGTTAAATAGATCTAACGTGAAAGGCTCTGGCCACAGTTTAGGCTTTAATAATCTGAGCTCACTTTTTACTCTGAGAAGTAGGGCGCGTGTAACAAGTCTTATATAACAGTGGAAAAGTCCTCAGACGCTGGTTTCGCCTTGATGAGGCAGTCGCCCTGAGCAAAAATAACCTCTAATTCCTCGCTCGATAGAAGAAAGGATGATGAAGGGATCCGAACAGAGAGTGAGATAGAGCATCCCTAATAGAAAATAGCCAGTGTTGTGCTCATCCATTTGTGTGCAACTGCATGAGATAGAGGAGATTTTGTCTTTTTGTGCGTATCTAAGCTGCAGAGCGAAGCACAAAGCGTCCTTAACTAAAAACAAAAACGAGAACAAAAACGACAGAGCTGCAACAGCAGCAGGCGTTCAAATCATCAGCCTTTGCCCCTCTCGCATGACCAGACAGAACAAAAGGAAACAGATGCAAACAAAAGGGCAGAACCGTTATCGGGCTCTGCCGGCCAGATGTGAGACAACAGGGCAAAAAGGTCAAGGTGGAAGGAAAATGTCAAAATAAGAGCATGTGGTGGAGGAGTAACCATCAGGTTAGCAGACGAACAGCAGACAGTAGAGAGATGAGTGCAGGCTCCAGAGTGGTTTTAAAGCAAGACAATAGCTAACGTCTTATATAACACACTGTTTTTTTAATATGTTGAAAGAAGGAAAGAAGATTTGTTTGTGCTATTTAGGTGATATAGAGTAGGTGCTATTTTGTTTTCTATTCACGTTTTTGCCGACTGTTATCCAGGCAAAACATGGTTTAGTATGTTCAAAAACAGAACTTGTTGGGGGGTCCCTCTGTGTGGAGTTTGCATGTTCTTCTTGTGGCAGCGTGGGTTCTCTCTGGGTTCTCTCCGGGTTCCTCCCACAGTCCAAAGACATGCAGGTTAATTGGACTCTAAGGTGTGGATGTGAATGGTGGTCTGTCTCTATGTGAGCCCTGAGATGGACTGGTGACCTGTCCAAGGTGAACCCCGCCTTCGCCCATGTCAGCTGGGATCGGCTCCAGCTGACAGGACAAGCGGTTCGGATAATGGAACGGAATAAAGACAGAATTATCATTTACACAAACATATTTTACAAATAGTAGAGATGAAGAATTTTTATTTGCCAGGATAGAAATTTTGTTCGTTGTATGAATTTTACTTTTTACTTTTGGTGCACGATGTACTAAAAATCATTTGCTGAAATTATGTCGATGCAGAAGTATTATAATTATCGTCTATCCTCTGGATCATGAAAGTTTGGATTTGCCCCAATATATATATATATATATATATATATATATATATATATATATATATATATATATATATATTACATTACATTACATTACATGTCATTTAGCTGACGCTTTTATCCAAAGCGACTTACAATAAGTGCATTAAACCGTGAGTCCAAACTCAGAACAACAAGAATCAAGCAGGTACAATTTCTTCAATAAAGTCAAACTACAAAGTACTATCCATAAGTGCCATTTAAGTGCTACTAAAGTGCTATCGGTAAGGGACATTTAAGTGCTACTACGGCATTTAAGTGCTACCTATTCAAGGTATAGTCGAAAAAGATGTGTTTTTAGTTTGCGACGGAAGATGTAGAGACTTTCTGCTGTCCTGATGTCAATGGGGAGCTCGTTCCACCAATGAGGAGCCAGCACAGCAAACAGTCGTGATTTAGCTCGAAGTGAAGGAGCTACAAGCAGATTGGCAGAAGCCGAGCGAAGTGAACGGGCTGGGGTGTACGGTTTGACCATGTCCTGGATGTAGACCGGACCCGATCTGTTCGCAGCACGGTACGCAAGTACCAGTGTTTTGAAGCGGATGCGGGCGGCCACCGGTAACCAGTGAAGGTCGCGGAGGAGCGGAGTAGTGTGGGTAAATTTCGGTCGGTTGAAGACCAGTCGAGCAGCTGCATTCTGGATGAGCTGTAGAGGTCGAATGGCATTAGCAGGAAGACCTGCCAACAGGGAGTTGCAATAGTCCAGCCGTGAGATGACCAGGGCCTGGACCAGAACCTGTGCCGCCTTCTGAGTGAGAAGGGGTCGGATTCTCCTGATGTTGTACAGCATGTACCTACAGGAGCGTGTTATTGCGGCAATGTTGGCAGTCAGGGAGAGTTGACTGTCGAGCGTCACTCCGAGGTTCCTGGCAGTCGGAGTCGGAACCAGCACTGAGTCGTTGAAGTTAATAGATAGGTCGTGGGTGGGAGAGCCTTTTCCTGGAAGGAGGAGAAGTTCAGTCTTGTCCGGGTTAATTTTCAGGTGGTGTGCGGACATCCACTGAGAGATGTCGGTCAGACAGGCAGAGATTCGTGCTGCTACCCGTGCTTCAGATTGGGGAAACGAGAGGATCAGTTGGGTGTCGTCAGCATAGCTGTGGTAGGTGAAGCCATGCGAGCGAATGACAGAGCCAAGAGAGTTGGTGTACAGAGAGAAGAGAAGAGGACCAAGGACTGAACCTTGAGGGACCCCGGTAGTCAGAGGACAAGGCTCAGACACAGATCCTCTCCAGGTTACCCGGTAAGAGCGGTCGGTGAGATAGGATGAGAAGAGTGAGAGCGCGGTGCCTGAGATACCCAGGTCCTGGAGGGAGGACAAGAGGATCTGGTGGTTCACTGTGTCAAAGGCAGCGGAAAGGTCTAGAAGGATGAGGACAGAGGAGAGAGAGGCTGCTCTAGCAGTGTGAAGCTGCTCAGAGACAGCAAGGAGGGCAGTCTCTGTTGAGTGGCCTGTCTTGAATCCAGACTGGTGGGGGTCTAGAAGGTTGTTACAGTGAAGAAAGGAGGAGACTTGGTTAAAGATAGCTCGCTCTAGAGTTTTGGAGAGGAAGGGAAGGAGAGAGACAGGTCTGTAGTTGTTGACTTCAGATGGGTCGAGAGTGGGTTTCTTCAGGAGAGGGTTGACTCTTGCCTCCTTCAGAGAGTTAGGGAAACAGCCGGTTGAGAGGGAGGTGTTAATGAGATGGGTGAGAAAGGGAAGAAGGTCCGGAGCAATGGACTGGAGAAGGTGAGAAGGGATGGGGTCAAGGGGGCAGGTGGTTGGGCGGGCAGAGGTTACCAAGGTAAGAACTTGATTAGGAGACAGGGGGATAAAAGAGGAAAACAAGGGGGAAGAAGGTGAAGTTACTGGAGGTGTAGTTGAGGAAGATGGATTAGTAAATGAAGAGCGTATGTCGTCTATCTTTTTTGTAAAGTAGTCAACAAAGTGGCTTGGTAGAAGGGTGGAGGGAGGGGGGGGAACAGGGGGGTCAAGGAGGTTGGAAAAAATTGAGAAGAGCTTTTTAGGGTTAGATGAAGAGGATTCGATTCTGGATTGATAGAACAAACTTTTGGCTGCAGTGATGGACGCAGAGAAGGAGGAGAGAAGAGATTGATAGGCAAGCAGGTCACTGGCGTGTTTGGATTTACGCCATTTCCTTTCCGCTGCTCGCATTGTGGCTCTCTCGGCGCGCACCGGTTCGGACAGCCACGGAGCCGGAGAGGACTTGCGGACCTTTCGAGTCGTATATATATATAAAAGCCTTCAACACAGACAAAATATTTTTGATGTTTGACACACAGCGGCGTCCTGTATTTCCTGTGTGGGATGGCTCAAAAGTTCAATAACAGTTTAGACTAAATACAATATACAGAATTATATTACTTATTTTACAAGTCCAGTCACTTTAGACTTTTATTTGATTTTTATTATTTATTTCACATTCTCTCCTCTTGATTCTCTTTCTTTTCAATCTGTGTCTCTATACATTCGGCCTCTCATAGTACGCCCTGTCCTCGTGGTCTAGTTATTATTATTAGTCTCATAATAATAGTCCTCGTGGTGGGGTTGCCAGGTTTGTTGTGACCGTATCAGGCTTGGTTCTGAAGTCTAAGCGAAAGTAGAAGACTCTCTCTCGTGGCTGTCGATGGGTGAAGATGTTCCCCCGCGGAAACCTTTCCACTTACTCAATAGAGCAGCATGTAATTAATGTTGAATAATTGGGGCTTATGATGACACACTGCTTTGGCACACTGTCGCTTGGATGGAGCACGTTCGGTTCGCTCTCGGGGGACGACGCTCGCTTTTCAATCCAAGTCCACGGAAGACGTCCGTCAGCTCCTCACGTGTCCGACCATCTAAAACGTGTTTAATTGTGTTTATTAAATGTCTGCGGTCTCGTGACCATAACCTGCAGGCGAGTTGATTGAACTGGGGGTATTCATGTGACTTCACTTCTTGTGTTATTTTCTCAGGCCTCGAGCGGAGTCTGTGTTTCGAACAGGGTTGAATGTACTCGCACTGCCACAGTTCACCGTGCCTTTTCATTCACAGGAATTCAATATTCATGTAGTTATGTTGGTCGCTGCTGCCCAGCCATAACCCTCCCTGATGATTTTTGTTTTTGTGTTTTGCTTCCGGAACAGTCGACTGCATTGACTCAGTTGCTTCAAACAATGTCCCCTGAGCTCCTATTTGGCTTCACTCCTCTTCTGCTCTAATACATATGAACTGTGATATCCTAATTGCCTTTGCTGCTGCTGTTATGCATTTAATTATGATTGAGAAAAAGCCTGTAAAACTGCTCAACAATGACATCTTTCCGTGACTTCGGCACCTCTTCTTCTTCGACACCTTCTGTCTTTTCTTCTCTTTGTGCATGAATGAATATAAGTTGTGTTTTATTATTGGTGATCATTACTGCAGTTATAGCTCCTTTGTCTAAAAACATAGGTCACATTGTGTGTACGTTTCTTTTTTAATTGGTCCTCATTAATGGGATAATTAGTGCAGAGCCTTGGACTCAAAAACAGATAAAGTAATTGATGCTCATATGACGCCTGCATGCCCTTCTAAAGAGTGAACTGGTTATGGCTGGTTTCATAAAATCAACATTAGATATTTTAGAGCTCAGAGTTGTTTAACTTGATAAACAAGCTCAGCTTAATAGATGAAGCATCATGTTGACCGCTGCACTTTGTTTACAGTGACGGAGCCACTAAAGGAAGAAGGCAAAGAGAAAAGCAGATAAGAAAACACTTTCAAAAACAGCAACCACCCACTCATTAATATTCAATGAAAAGTTCTTACAGACTTAATTTCTTTTAATGGGACCACAGTGGGTGTACACGTCTCGGTCTTTGAGGAAAAGTGCCTTTTGTCTCATTGCAAAAAAACAACAACAATTAAATCAAATCAACTTAAAAAGATAGGATTGTGTGACTTTGGTCCTCTTGAAGTAATGCTCATCAGAAATGCCTTCAGGGAATCATCCCTCAAAAGATCAAACTTGTAAGTGGCTTACGGTCAGCAGGTGGCATGGATGATGGCCGTTGGTCAAGACGGTCATGGGGATGATTTACTTGTACATCTCAAAAAGTCTCCAATTTAAGCCCCGATATTTTTAACTTTTGCTGCTTTTCCCCAATTATTTTATAACAATGACTGTTTTTCAGGCAAAACAAGACATTTAAAGAATAAATGTATTTATATATTTTATTTATATCTTTTTAACCTTAATCTTCGTATTGTTCTGATGATTGGAGCCTACCTATAACATTGAATTTATTATGAATGGCTAGAGTATTTGTTTTACTGATGAGGAAAAAACGAGAGCTTGTTAAGAGCCTAAAAGCATGTATTTGGTCTCATTAATAAAGTATTTAACATGTGTACATGTATTCAATGACAAATGCATGAAACTAAATTGTGATTTTTAAAAACTCTTTCTTGGAAATAGTCCGTGTCTATTTACGTCTTTTCACAATTTACAGATACGGCCTCCTGGGAATTGGATGGGGATATTTTGTGATCTTTAAAAAGATTCCCCAGGAAAAAAGTTCTGACCAGCAGTGAGGATTCTGCTGGCCGAGCTAACCCCAACTACAGCGACATGTGAGGAAGCCAACGATTGTGAAGCATATTTGAAACAGCTAATGCTAATCAGCGCTGTGCCTGAAATAATGCTACGTTTCATTCATGAAAAGTCGTTCTGTATGAGCCTTCACGTCTCCAAATATTACTTTCAGTCATATGATTTAAGTTTAATTAAGCAACCTAAGTAAGATTTGTAATGCATGAATTTTACTTGTAACAGAGAACATATGCATTATAGTATTTGTACTTTTACTTAACTAAAAGATCTTCCACATGGGTTCATTTCTTTTGTTTTGTGATTAGTTTTTTCCATCTGCAGCGCACCGTCACAGTTTTACTTCATTAAGAAACGTCTCTTTGGCTCACGACATCTGACAGCTTTTGTTTGGTCCAATTAGCACAGTGTGTTGACGTAAATATGTTCTTCTTCTGTCTCTAGTTCAATTTTCTTTTGCATGTTCTATTTATTTTGAGTTCTCTTGAACTGTGCTGTAAATGAAACGCTTGTTTCACTTAGACATCTTAAATACATCAATACTGGTGTAACATCAACAAAAGGATTTGAGAAAGAGAGAAAATCCTCGTCTCCCTTCCTGTGTTTGTTGCAGAGAACGTTGGCATCGCGGTGTCATGTCTTAATTGTTGTAGAACAGTTCAGAGCTAAACAGAAAAGAAGTAAACATATGTTTAATCAGCCAGCAGATAATTGGTTTTACATATGAAATGGTTTGGCAATGAACACACGGATCAGAGCAAACACATGAACACACAATTTTTAAAAAAACCATGAAAACAAAGGTAAACATAAAAAGGGATAATTTACCTTTGAACCAAATACAATGAGTGAAAAAGTATTGGCATTAAAGTCCCAAAAGGACTTGTTATGTAGAATATACCATTTCAGAATGATATGTATTATATTTTTGGATTATTGATGCATTAAGTGTTTAATGTTGCAGCTGGGGATGGTGAAGATATTTTTTTATTTTTCCGCGCTCGCGTAATCTGTGGCCGGAGGCTTTATGTTTTCGGGTTGTCCGTCCACGTTCGTACATATTGTCCTAAATATGCGATATCTCAGGAACACCTGGGCCCTATTTCTCGTACGTGGTTCAACTAAGTCGATCAAATGTCCTATTAGCCAGCTAAAATTAACCCGATGATTGAAATCAACTCAAACAATCTCGTTAATTTGAACCAGACGTCAGTTCACAGGATAGTTGCGCGTGCCCATCCAACTTCAAAAAGGGGGAAGCGTCGATCACAGAATCCATGATTTACTAACAGCACAAAGGCAAATAAACTCAAAGGAAGAGACTCTTTTTCTTCTGGTTCATTATCTTCAACGTAACATAAAAAACTCTCTTTCATCTCCTCTGTTCCTCTCCTTTGTTCTCCCTCGTGCCAGCCCTCCCAGGGTAATCAGCTTGCTCTTTTTCAGCTGGACAGCCCTCTTGGCCCCTGCTGACTATGGGATTTGGAGTTGATTAACAAGCGGCCATGATGGGTTGTAGTCTCTGCTGAAACCACTGGGAGAGGATGTATTTCCCATTGATGACACTTCCTCTCATGACATCACAGCTGTCGCCTCATCACAGACGGACCGAAACCAAGTTATAGAAGCGAATGAGAGAAAACAACCTGAGGATTAGCCTGGATATCACCATCTCCAGAGGACATTACATTTGTATTTCAACCAGAAGGATCAAGATTTCAGATCAAACTTGGCGTGCAAAACATGTCTCAGTAACAGATGGAGTGCACGTTGTTTTCCTGCTGAATTTGTACATTAAGTGGTTAGTGTCGGTGGAAACATTAATCACGGCACACATCACCGTGCTCGTTGCCATGTTTTTGTTGACGCTGCCGCCACTGCTGACAGTGTAATGACAGTCATCAGGGCTGTTATTTGTGTAATTACATTAACACTTAGAGAGTGGGCTGTGCACTTTTACCACGCAGCTAATTTGAACTACAAATGGATAAAGAAATGATGAGGAAGAGAAGAAATGATGAGGAAGAGAAGAAATGAGGCGGAAGCTTTCTCACTAAAATGCCCCTTTTCCCACTACATTAGAACAAATATGCAGGATTTCTTTTTTTTTAACACAGGAAAACACACACAAAGTAACAACAAGTAACAAAGTAACAAAGCAACAGCCTCTTTTCTCGTTGCCAGTAGTAGTGTGCAATGTATTTGTTTTGTAGTGTCCTACTTTTGCGTGTGGCTCAGGACGAAAATAATGCCAAAGGTGGGATTAATTAGGATCATAGTTCGTTTTTAAGGCCAACCATGAGGTTTTTTCCCCAAAACGTTACTATTTCAGATTTGGATCAAAATGAGCCCAATAGATTTTAGTAAATTGTTGGTCTTTATCTCTTTGACAGGATCTGACAAGGAATAACCTTGTTTTTGTATTAAATCAATGTTCATCTTCTTGACAAAGCCGTAACATATAAAAGCCAGAAGTAAAAAATTATTAAAAATGGATTTATAATACTGGCTCAATTAATCCTCGTAGCTCGTTAAATGCAACTTGGTAAATTAAACAAGCCAAAAAAGATGTCCAACAAAGTGGTACTGCGCTGGTACGGCCCTCCATTTGCCTGTAATTAACGTACTGAATATGTTCATCAACGACACAATCCCATTTGTTTGGAAAATGAGAGCCATGAAATACTAAGCTCAAATACAAATTGTGTTTTTTATACAAAGAGATGTAGGGGAAGTGAGGGGGCTTAAAAAGATGGCGCGTCTCCTTCTAGCACATTATCAAAAATAGTCCTCAACAAATGTCCTCTTGTTTCATTTAAAAAAAACTAATTAACAGCTGTTTTAGGAAATGACTGAGCTTTTTTTTAAACGTGAAACTATATATTAGTGAGGTGTTTTAAATGTGTACGCCATCAGTAGGAATCACTGGGCTTTGAGCTGAGAGCCACATTAAGATGAAAAAGGTTTGGGTTAGACACGCTTACACATTGTTGGTTTTAGTCTTTACACAGGATGTGTTCATCATAAGAAAGATATAGATATATCAACAAGCCAATGTATCAGTCACTTTGGTGCTCCTGAGGTAGAGGAATTGGTTTTGTATTTCTTTCACTTTCCTATGAATCTACTTATCGGGTTTTGCCTCGATCCCTCACTCTTCGCTCTCTCATCCCTCACACATTTTAGTTTTTAATCTTCTTCATTGTTTCTACCTTTTGTGGCTGCCATTATAATTTGTTAATTTGAATTTCCCTGCACCCCCCTCTTCACGCTTGGGTCTGTGTTGCCTCTCGTCGTCTCCAGCGTTGTCATCAGGGGACCGAGCGCCCTTGAAAACGTATTTTATCATCGCAAACATACTTTGGATGGAACGTTGGCAATCATTACCAGAACTTACCGGAGACCTTCTGTGGGTCTCTGGGAGCGAACTATTAGGAAATGGATTTTCTGCGGAGCTTCTTTCCAAAAAAAAAAAGAAGCACCCGAGTGTAAAACCTGTTTTGCAGCCGAGTCAGCAGCCCGTCACAGTAAATATCCACTCAGGTGATCAACCGATCAGTCGCACATTCAATCAAATCCAATTGAATGAGAAACATTCTCAGATATCTCACGCAGCTGAAAGGAACCACTTTATTAATAGAGATACAGTCCATGCGCAATGTATTTTGTAAAATATGTAACTGAAATGTATTATTGTGGAAAAGACAGATTGGACATAACATGTTCAGCTTGGAAAATAAAGCTGTTAAAATGTAGAAACCTATAAAGACAGCTACCACCCAATTAAACTAATGAGAAGAAATATGAATGTTATTGCTTATAAACGCTGGTATAGACCGCGACTCTCTTCTTCAAACATGCTTTCACTCGTCAAAATGAAATCCCAAACATGAGCCTCAGCTGGAGCAGACAAAAAGAGTTTATCGTGACGTACTGAACCCACAAAGAAATGTCTAAAACAATCCTTTTTATTTGACATTATACAGAGTAAATGTTTAGTAACCGTAAAAGTTACCATCACCTGCTCCTATTTCACAGTAAAGGCCACACGGTCTTTAGATTAAAATGCTTTATTGTGAAGCACGTGTAGCAAAATATCAGCGGCAGCTTTTAGAATATTAGTTTTGTGCTGCGGCTGAACAGAAAACTGTTTAATCTGGATCAGCGATGCTCAACCAATATTGTATTAGATTGCTGCGTCTCTAATCTTTGTATAGATAAAATAAATGTATGAGTGACCCTTGATTATCCCCATCCATATCCGTCAGGCTCCCATATATCATCATTCAAGCAAGCCCTCAAAACCCACCTCTTGAAACTCGCCTTCACCTGCTGACCCCTGCACCCTACCCTCCACTACATGACTCATTCCACACAGCTTCTCCAGTTTAAAAAAAAATGTATACCCGAAATGTTCTGTTTTTTTGTTTGCTCCTTTTCTTTCTATTTAGTTTTGTTCTGTTTGTCTATGCCTCATGTAAAGCGTCTTTGCGCTATATATATTTGAAGTATTATTATTATTATTTGGTCTTCAATAGCCTTTTCTTCCAAGAACACTCAGATTTATAAGGGGCGCTCTGATCTGGTTGGTCTAGAAACATGTTCGGAGAGGAGTGATTGCAGGTGTGTGTGTGCGTGTATGTGTGTGTCTCACTGTGTGTTCATGTGTGTGTGTGTCTCTGTGTGTGTGTGTGTGTGTGTGTGTGTGTTTTCTTGGCTTCATCTGACATCTGACTTTCTGACGAGGTAAACAAGTCGGATTTGGGAATACAGGAGGATCAGGTCTGGTTTGTGAATCTGATGTGTGTTTTGTATGTGGACTACATGCTGAGTGTGTGTGTGTGTGTGTGTGTGTGTGTGTGTGTGTGTGTGCGTGTATGTGTGTGCGTGTGAGATTGTCTGTCTTCTTCTTTGCTCCACAAACTCTCTCTGCCTCAAATTTCTTTGCTTTTGAAAGCAGCATGCACACTCGGCCTGAACAAGACCGACTCTCAACATTCAGAGTTCTCTTTTCTTCTTGAATCAGGAATCATGATCCTTGTAACCAGATGCCATCACCCCCTGCCTCTCTCCTTTGTCTTAACTTGACAGAGCTTCACTTAATGGCAGATATCTGTTAAAGTCGCATGACAGAGCTCTGAGCTGCAGACGTCTGACTCCATCGTCTCTTGGTGTGTCTGCAGGCCCATTCAGTCTGAGAGTCGGATGAAGCGGATTTGAAACCAGCGCTTTTGCACAGTTTGGTGTTTTGTTCAAGGAAAAAGTCAAAGAGAAGGCTACATAAGTTATTTTCTTTTTGGTACTTTTGAAGATAATCAGTCCATGCAATCAAACGGCGTATGCGATTGCCTGGTTGTTTAATAAATAACCAGATTCAGCCAATACTGCATCCATTACACATGTGTCGGTTGGTCTGTCTTGTTGATGCAGCAGTTGTGCACTATGCGATGAATGAGACACAATAATAGGCCTTTTTCACGGTTCATGCATAATGTTGAAATTGAGAGTAATTTTCAATTTCCAGTCGACCCTTCTTTGAATCAACATTTCATAACAATCCTTTTTCAACATTTACTCTCCTGTTATAACTTACAGGAGTGTAATAAAAACGGTTTTCCCCATTTTCACTTTAAATCTTTTCTTCCCTGGTGAATATTTTCCTATAGAGTCCAAACTCCCTGGTCGTTGCTTTGTTCCGATCGAGAGTTCAACGAGTTTCAAAAGCCACGAGTGCAGTTTGGTTTCCTGCAGTTTGGACTGTGTATAAAAGATGCAGATGTTAACCAACATGTTCCGGGTTAAAAACTCTTTAACTCAGACCACAGAAACACACATGGGAGCGAAAAAAAGGTATTTTGCATGAGTTTGTTGTTCGAGTGCAGCCAAAGTGTCGGCTGCAGCAGGTCACATGAAAGCCTCCACTATGATTAACAACCTGCAGATTTACCTCCCCGAGAGACGGGCGACGGGATCGACTCTCTTCCCGAGTCAGACAATCAATGCTTTGCACTTTGTTCTCCTCTCTGGACGCACCGCATCAAACACTTGAGAAGAATTGAAAGAATGACCCGTTGTCAACCTTCACTGTTACACAATGAAAACACAGCTGTTTCAGATCCAGTGTTTTTTTAATACGTGGTTTCACTAACAACTCGCACACAACACAGAGAAAGAAGTCTGAATATTTACATAAAGTCAGCAGGTTGCAATGTTCCAGACTTTCAGCCACATGGACTAACTTTGCAGGCTTGCAGTTAACACTTACTTTCTTATTGGTCTGTAAAACATCGAGTCAATTTTCACGTGTCATAAAGGCTATAAAGGGACATTTGTGTCAGTTAATGAATCAGCTGATCGTTTCCAGCTCTGGTGTTTGTGGTGATTGTGATACAAAGTGACTGAAGGTCTTTTATTTTAATGTAAATGGAAGCACATAAAACAGCAGGCCCCTAAAAAACAAAGTTGACTTAATATTTCAATTACACCAGAATACGTTGTCACTGCAGGATATTAAAAAAAAATTAACGTTCCTGACAGTTTTTTCTGATTTCCAGCAGATTTGAAAGTTACACGACTTCAGTGTGCTGTTCGGAGCGTGTGATCTGCTGCGGTGTCTGGTATCATAATCACTTAAATGATTTATTCTCCGTGAAACTTATTTCTCTAACACAACGGCTTCTTAAGACTGCTTTGAACGGGAAGAAAATGGGCTTCTTTTCCCGGATCGAGTCCTAGTGCAGAGCTGACTGGGTCTAATTGGTGTCGGGTACCGAGGAATAGTGTCACAGTCGCAGCCTTTCCACGTGTTCAGGTTTCACAAGCCGGCGAAGCAGAGACGTCGGCTCTCGGCTCTTTGAAAGGAACAAGGCAGAGGTGACAACGGCAGAACATGTTGAGTTTGAAACCGCAGCAGCAGTAGTTTCATAAGGACGGCTCGGTCTGCAGCAGCAGGGGTGGGAAAAAGTCACATCGTAGCAGGTCCTGTGGGATCTTTTGGGGGGATTATTTTCAGTGTGTGTGTGTTTGTGTGTGTGTGTGTGTGTGTGTGTGTGTGTGTGTGTTTGTGTGCTGTTTAATAATTCCTTCCGGTCCATCAACGGTATAATAGTGTGAAACCGTATCATTCTCTTCTCTCTTTGTGGTTCTCAACGGGGAACTCAGAAGAGACGATCGACCGCAGAGCGACGTCCCTGCTGGACCAGAAACAACACACACACAAGTCAGACGGTTTAGCCCACTAACTTTAAATTAATTTCCTCTTGTCCATGTAGCCAATTTTGTCTTTTAAACTATTTTCATTATTCAGTTAATTCAATTGTCTTTATATTGTGTGTAATATGTTATGATGATGCAGCAGCTGGAATGTATAATGGTGTTGTGTTTTTAATCAACCTGTTAATGCAAATAAAAGTCTAAATATTTCCCAGAAATGCTGCTAAAACGTTAGTAAATAAATGATGAAGCATGTGATTTAAACGTCACTGCAGATCTGCATGGAACATTGAGGAGACCATAATCCTCACATTACTACACAAACAAAAATGCTGTGAAATGTTATTTTATGTTCTCCATATGGACAGGAAGGAATTCCAGGGTCCAAAAGATCAGACAGGTTCAAAACAGGCTGGTAACATGTTCCAGATTTTCCGGTACGGTTTACAGATGCAAGAAAGCAAAGAACAGAAGCACATGGCGACAATCTGACATGGATTACATAATCTGACATGGGTTACATGGCGAGGGAAAGAGGAAACAGGACAGCAGGTGGATGTAGGAGTCTGGAGCAGGTGGAGAAGTCTATGGCAAAGAGGAGGTTTTTGGGAAGTGGGAATTTGGCTGGAGGGCATAACAGAGAGTTTTTTTTATTCTCCCCTTTATAACAATAGCAATTTAAGACATCTGTCCCTTTACAACAGGGGTGTTCCAAGTCTGAAAACATCCTTCCATTAAAGAAATAGGAGAAATAAATAACCTTTATTATTATTATCTATCACACAATAAATGTTTTTAGATTAAACATGAGACTAGCAATCCAGTGTTAATATTACAACTACACAGACAATAAGGATTGTCTACTAAACAAAGTGTATACTCTGAGAGCCAATTAGCTCTCTGATCCTGCACGGCCAAGCATGTCCCATCATGCCCTGGGTCGTGGAGTCGATGGAGAGCAATGGCCACCTCGATTTTGGGAGGTTATTGTGTCGACCACATGTTTAATTCAGGAGAAATAGAGGGCACACAAAAAAGGAGCCCGAAGGAAGGCTGTTTGTGACTAAGTGCGTCTGAATGAAGAGGAGGATCTGGCAGTGACTATGGTGACATGGATGAGTCATCTCCTAAATAATAAAAGCCTTCATCAGGTTGTCCCTCACCTGTAACGTGGAGGTAACGACAGAGAATAAAATAGGAGGAAGAGTAAATGCTTCATCCTGACCCTGAACACAATGTGGATGCTCCTTATTTCTTATTCCCAAAGCCCATGAGCTTTGGCCAGTGATCGAAAGAATGAGATCACAGATACGAGCGGCAGAAATTAGTTTCCTCTGCAGACATCCGGAGAGGGCTCTGAGTAGAGACGAAAGAAACCAGATGTGGTTCAACGCCTGGTCAGGCTCCTCGTGGACGCCTCCTTTTGGAGGTTTTCAGGGCATGTTCAACCGATACAAGGCCCCAAGATAGACCAAGGACACCCTGGAGGGATTATATATCTCATCTGGCCTGGGAACACCTCCTGAACTGGAGAATGTTGCTGAACAGAGGGACGTCTGGACTACTTTGCTTAGTCTGCTGCCCCCGTGACCAGACCCTCATCTATTAGGTCTATTAGACAATAAGGTGGAAGTAGATGGGGTGATGTAGAAAAGATTTTGCACGTTATTTTTCTTGACTCCATCCTTGTGTAGCGACATTCAAAAAACCACAGAGGGAGGAAATGTACTGGAGATGCACCTGAACAGGTGGAGGTCAGAGCAGTTGTGTGGAAGCTGTGTAACATAGTGCGTGATGATGCCGTCAGTCAGGTAGTTATATGGGGACAGAGACATCCATACAGAGGATGAAGAAGCTTTTTTTTTTCTTTTTTTTTAAGACCTAAAGAAGATATCAATCCATAGCCATATTGTTCTGCTGTATAGGCTGGCGTGAAATGGCCTCTAAAAATGAACTTGACTCATTTTGATGTATATAATCTGCCTTCATTCCCGTTAATATTCTGAATATTGTATAATGTCACTTCCATCTGCGGCTGAGTGCTTTAAAGACCAATTTACTGGACTAAATATAGAGATGGCATCTGTGGGCGGCAATGAGTGTGTGTGTGTGTGTGTGTGTGTGTGTGTGTGTGTGTGTGTGTGTGTGTGTGTGTGTGTGTGTGTGTGTGAAATATGTGAAGGTAATGTGTGTAGTTTCCAGCCTCAGACATGTACCATGTATCTGGAGCGTGTGCCTTCAGCCATGTTCCCTCTTTATGACTCACTCCATTTATCACCGAGTGGTCACTGTGTTCTTAGCTTTTCAGAGGCAACAGCCGGGCAACGAGTCTATGAAAAGCAGCACTATGGTCCCGCCACTGCTTTTTAATACAGAGTCCAGTTATATTAAAACAAATACAGTCTACCAAAACAAATGCTGCTCCAGAGCGTCACTATATGAAACACAGGAAGTAGCTGGATTACTTTTTCAGACGGGCTGATAGATCTGCTACGTGTTATGTTCACACTGACTTTTCCAGTTGTGGAAGGCAACAACGTACATTTAGTTTATTCTTTTCACACTACTTTTACGCCACTTCATTAATCTGACAGCTTCAGTCACTTTACAGATTGATATCTTTGCAAACAAAACAGACAAAGCATGTCGACTGACATTAAATTAATTGGCAATCATTTTGATAATTTAAGTAATCTTTTCATGTGAAAACATCTCATGTTGCAACTTTACAACGGTTACGGTTGGCTGTTTTTCATTTGAATAATTGTCAGAATTTTAATGTATTTCTAATACTGCTAGCACTTTGTCACCTAATTTTTTTTCAATACACCAACTCATCTCAGCCAAGCAAAACTTAAACTTTTTTGAATTACGTTGTCAAGCTCTTATGCCCCCCTCATGAAAGAGTTGATCAGAACCAGGACACAAACAGTATTTAGTATTTAACTTCTTCTCTCTTCCTTTTCATCTATCCATCTATCCACTCGTCCCTTTCCTCTGCAGATTATGGGTGGCCGTTGCCCTCTGACCTTTGTCCCATCTGGATCTACCTGGACGTCCTGTTCTCCACGGCGTCCATCATGCATCTCTGCGCCATCTCTCTGGATCGGTACATCGGCATACGCAACCCGATCCACCACAGCCGCTTCAACTCCCACACCAAGGCCCGCATCAAGATCATGGCAGTGTGGACGATTTCAGTGGGTAAGAAGTTTAAGCTCTGATATTCGCCTGAAATCCACCCAGTTTTAAAATATAGCTTAATATTCAAATGTGAGGTGCTATTTTTACGTCCGTTGAAGCCGTGTTACAACACCAAAAGTAAAGTGTTGTGTTTTGAAAGTTGTGTTTGAAAGAGTGGGCTTGTATCATGTTTGAGGAAGAGAAAACTGCATATTCAAAGATCTGATTTTAAATTTGAACAGTGAGCATTAGGGTGAGACAACAGCCCCTACTGAAAATGTTGCATTATGGGTTGGTTGTAGCCTTCATTTTCCCAGGTGACCAAGTTCCCCCAAGTCGATTTATAATGTGTATTTTAACCTGAGTTTCCGATGGATTGGATAAAAGGTAAACAAGTGTTGGTAAAGAGAAGGCCATTTTATAATCATCTTATATTCGAGAAAATACAGTTATTTCAGCTTTTTAGCCTGAGCAATGACCAGCTCACAGAAATTGTTTCTGTAAAATGAAATTACTGTTTTTGTCAATTGTGTGTTGTGGCTTTGAAGAGATGGATATCATGGCCTTAGTTCCCCATCAGAAAATGACGTAGCTCTCATCCTGGTACTTCCTGCCTGCTTCTACAAACTGGGAGCGTGACCATCAAGTCATGTGTAAAAAGGGTTTTAGAAGGCTCGGGAAATAGCAATTTGATTTTAAAACGTATATACAATGCCACAATTTGAATGTTCGGATTTGAATACATAAACACATCTGGGAATTCTACAGATCAATATAAAACCTTAAAAAAATGACAATGGATCCACCCTTTAAGTATACAGCAGTGAAGCCAACTAGGTGTACTTGTACCTGAAGGGGAAACTTTGAAATATCAGCTCAGCTAACTGAAATGTATTTAACAAATATAAAAGGATTTGGTTTAAGAAATAAAATGTGTTTAGGACGAAGATAAACACACAGATAGGACAACTGTGTCAGTAGATTGTCTAGAATGGACGGTGAACTGAGAGGAAGTTTGGCGGTTTGAGATAATAGCAGAAGTAATGTACACATCCATGAACGCATACCAAGACAACATTTAGCACATATTTTGAATTCACCAAACCATTACAGTTATTTTTGTGTCAGCTGGGATAGGCTCCAGCGCCCCCGCGACCCTAATGAGGATAAGCGGTATTGAAAATGGATGGATGGATGGATGGTCAAGGATGAAACAGTCCATTTGACTTGTACGTCCTTGTTCATTGTCACTCTCCTCTTTGCAGATGGAAAAAAGTGCATTATTTTTTGTCGAGTTCAAAATGAGTTCAAAATGATGAGGAGAGCGGAGAGAGGGCAAGTCCACTCACAGTGAGAGCAGGAGGGCAGTTGCATTAAATGCAATTTGGCCGTGAAGTTTATCACTCCATATCATTTGTATGGAGATGAGGGTCCTGATATTTGGCTTCTGCCTGCCTGGCTGGTATCCAGCTGCTCAAGTCAATGGCGCTAGATTAGCAGGAAATGTAATGATGGGGCTGCAGACAATGGAGGTCGTAGGAGGAAAGAGCAGCAGAGTGCACATTAACTCTGCACGGCCATTATTAATGGAAAGAAGGAGGAAAAAGAAAATGTATGAACAGTATGAAAATGTGTTTGAGTTTCAGCTGCTAACATTTCAGTTAGCAATCTGCAACAAAAAAAACATCAGTTATTGTTTGATTGAAGTTAAATTATCAAAAAGCTTTGACCTTTTCCTAATTGATTTGTTCGTTAGTCAACGTGCTCGCACACTAAGCTAATGAAAATGAGAAATGTTGTAAATGTTAATTTTTATCCAGGGGGCAGTGAGCCCAGCACTTGGATTGTTTTTGAATAAATGGATGGCAGGAACATTACAGCTCGACTTCAATGAAGCTCATGTGTAAGTTCAGTAAGGAAGACACTCTTTACACTCTTATTCAATCATAATCAGTCTCTAAGTCTCACGGCGATTACTCCATCAGCAAATTGGGGGCTTGTACGATGAATTAACCAATCACAGCATTGTTGGCAAACTTTTAAATTAGGTTCTCTTCTCTGCTGCTGTCAGTTGTCATTTCAGCTCAATAATAATAATGCATATAGCGCTTTTTAAGGTACTCAAAGACACGTTACCTGTTACATTCATACACCATAGACACAGCTACAGGGAACAATTCAGGGTTAAGTGTCTTGCTCAAGGACACATTGATTAGGGCGGGGATTGAACCACCAACCCCCTGATTGAAAAATGGACCTGCTAACCTCTGACCCACAGTCGCCCCAAACAGATGCGAGACAGATGCGAATCGGGAAATTGTTCTTCTGCCTATTACATCTATTTATTGGTAACTGAAACCATGTCAGATTCCGACTTCGATATGTCGGAAGAGTCGATAGAGTCGAGTCGATAGAGTCGAGTCGATAGAGTCGAGTCGATAGAGTCGTGTCTCAACATCGATGTTTAGCCGGAGCAGGCCCCGGCGAGCAGCCGGCTCAGGAACCTTTGTTCCTCTCCTCTGTATTTAACAGATGAGGAACTATGGGTCCAGACTCACGTCTGGAGTTCCGATGTATTTATTTTTATAAGTATGAATCGTTCCTTCCAGAGTACAAATCATACCGATGCAGCAGTTAAACGTAGGTTATCTTCGCTGTAGTGATAATGCGCAGCGGAAAAGGAAGTAATCGCAGCCGGCGGATAATGCAGATAGGCCCACTAGTGGTCATGACGTCTCAATGTCCATCGTGTGTTGGTGTATAATTGACGTAGCTTAACAGTTGTATCAAGGGATACTTAGTAAAAATAAATAATGCAGTTTGCTTGAGATATGTCAACAATAAATTCAGTTTCAAAATGGTACTGGCGGAAGTATAGTATACATAATAAATATATGTTCTTCTCAGTTCAGGTAAAATAAAGGATGCATTTAAGATTAAATAATACACAACGGGTTTGAAGTATTCAACAGCAGTACAAATTAAAACGAACTTGCTCTCTCCTGGCCATTCTCCTGTTCGCCAGTTCTGCATACCTTTGAGACGCTCTTTTATCACCTGCTCTCTGGATATGGCATCTTCCTGGTCCAAATATGCTCGATATTAGCCATCTTGTTGACTGGACCATGCTGACCTGTGGGGTCAGGTCTCTGTACGTTACTGTAATGGTGTAACATGATCTTCAAAAAGCTGGTGAATTTCTCTGATTCCCTAAGCATCCATCCGAAAGTAGTTTACGGTTACGCTTTCTCCAGATGAAATACGTGACATACAGTTTAAACCCCCCTTCCTGCCGGTTCCAACAAATGAACATTATAAGAACTAACTGGGATTATAATGAATCCACTGAGGGCTGTCGATATGGCCGCTACAATAAGTCCAATTAAATGGACTTATTGTAGTGTGAAGAGTTCAATAGCAGTTCCTCACATTGTGCACAGTTTAAGAGGGGCAGGTGGAGCAGGTGGGTGGAGGACGAGGTCAGTGAGGTGGCGGAAGGGAGAGCTTGGCCGGTCAAACTGAAGAAACGACTCTCCTCCACTTCCTTTTTTCATTAAACCAGATAACCCTCCTTCCACGTACTTTATTGACCAAAAACAAAGGCATTAACTCATTTGGAGTGAGTAGATGGCCTCGCCTTAATGCTCCTCGGTGGCCCCGAGGTCCGCGTTGGCTTCCTGTTGCCTACACTTCATTAGCGCTGTCATGCCGGAGCTGCAGATAGCTAATTTAGCCTTCCTTCCTCGTCCAGATCCAAATCACGATAGCTGGGATTTGCTCGTCATTTACGTTCCGATCCAGATAAATTAATGCATTGTAATTCATCTGAGATCTGGAGATACGTTTCACTGTTTATCAGCTCTTCTGTACAGATCCAACCACCTGAAAAGCATAATGGGGGCAAAATGACACGAAAACAAGACATAAGAATGATATGGTTAAATATTTACTTCAGGCAAACAGGTGATTCTCAGGTCCAGGTTCAAATTTATGTATTTAAGGTTAAATACCTGTTTGTATTTTGAATTTCCACCTTATTGATGTTTTACATTTTGTTTGCAGTCTTTCCTATTTGAAACTGCTGCAAATTTACCCGTGAGATAAATAAAGTTCCATCTCACCTTAAATATATATATAATAATAATAATATATAAACAACCACAAATTAAGATGAATTTTGGTTGAGACATTTATTCAATTCAGTTTATTTATCCATCCATCCATTATCACCCGCTTATCCGGGGTCGGGTCGCGGTGGCAGCAGGTTCAGCAGGCCGACCCAGGCCTCCCTCTCACCCGCAACACTTTCCAGCTCATTCTGGGGGATCCCGAGGCGTTCCAAGGCCAGCCGGGAGATATAATCCCTCCAGCGTGTCCTCGGTCTTCCCCGGGGCCTCCTACCAGTTGGAGTCAGTTTATTTAGTATAGCCCAAAATCACAAATTTCAAATTTTCCTCAGAGGGCTTTACAATCTGTACACATACGACATCCCTGTCCCAGGACCTCACATCGGATCAGGAAAAACTCCCCAAAAATAACCTTTCACATGGAAAAAAGGGAAGAAACCTTCAGGAGAGCAACAGAGGAGGATCCCTCTCCCCGATGGACAGAAGCAATAGATGTCACATTCAATGAATATGAATAATTTGTAGTAGGCATGGACCACAATCCAGATTTCCACAATCCATGAAAGGATGAGAGGGGAAGGCCACAGAGGCTGGAGGCATTGCAAAAGAGGCAGGTCCATTGGGGAGGAGGCCAGGTCTAGGCCAGAGGCTGGATTCAGGCAGCAGGGGCAAGGACCCAGGACCAGCTTCAGACACCGCCAGGTCCAATGGACACTATCAGACGTGAAGTCACAAAGACTCCGGGGAGGAAGGAGAGTTAGTAATGTGAAGGCTATGGCTCTCTGGTCTCTGTAATGGGATGTCATAGTCAATGGTGTCAAACGCAGCACTAAGGTCTAACACAACGAGTACAGAGATGAATCCTTTATCTGATGCAATTAGGAGGTCATTTGTAATTTTCAACAGTGCTGTCTCTGTGCTGTGGTGTTTTCTGAATCCTGACTGAAACGAAAAGCCATCCAAATATACACCAGGGCATACAGCCGTTTCCAAGGCCACTCCACTTGAGGACAGGTCGGCACTGGCTGAGGGCAAGTGATCATCAATCTTGCCTCTAATAGTTCAAATCTTTTCATTGAAGAAGTTCATAAAGTCATTACTACTGAGGTATATAGGAATACACCTTTGGCTGCCATGTGTTCGTCCCCCCTCTTGTCTCCTAGACTGAAAAGTGGACTTAACAAGAGGCTACAAGAAGAAATGACTTAGGGACATAACAGTTTGTTTTGGTGAAGCGACATCAGCCTGTTTAGCGTTCAGCTGAGAACTCATCATTTATTCACGCATGTGCGGATAACTGATCAGTGCACGAAGAGAAACCTTCAGTATTTTGATAAAAATGATGTCACGATGGACGCTATAACCCCCGAGAATGTATTGCTTTGTCTTGGATTCAAAGTATTTTACTCTTTAATCCAAACGCAGATGCTGACCAAGGAACTGTCCCCGTCTCCATCCGAACAACTGATCTGAGATCAACTCCAGGTGAACTGTGGTACAGTCCACAAGGAGATGCTGCACAGATTTATTTCATCAGCAGAGAAAAACATGCCTCAGTGGTATTTTCCTATATAATTTACATAGTTCAACCTGCCAATCTATTTAGTAGCATTCCATTAAACAAAGAACTTGAGTGAAAAGGTCAAACATACCAAGAGAAAAAGACCTAATCAACATGTTTACGTTTTCTTAAATCTTTACATTTAATCAGCTTTTCAATGTTCTTTTTTATTCACATACTGTAAACACTTTTATTTCTACTCCTTAGCAGAATTAAATTATTGATTGGTTAATTATTTTTTAAGTATCTATCCAGCTGTGAATAAAGTTTTTTAATGTAGATGCATCTTTAACAACATTGCTGCAACATTAAAGTGAACAATCCTAATCCAATACTATAACATTTGGATACTTTTTTTTCAATGCTAACACCCTTACTTAATTTTAAGTAAAAAATGTTACGCAAAACATGTTTTACTTAGAAATGCTCTTAAGTGCTGACCATAATGAGTAAACTGATCTGAATGTAAAATCAGTGTAGTTCTTTTTTTTAAACTGTTCCTAAACACAACTGTATAACGACATAATGATATGAATGGGAAAGAAAGGAGTGTTCTGTGCTCTGACATTAAGTTGACTGGTGGCTTGGAAGGTAAGACATTGATCAGAAAAGTGTCTTTGTGAAAACTCTCTGCAGTGAAGAGGGCAGTGTGTAGATAAATGGTAAAAACAGCAGTGTGTTCCTCACGGAGCGCTCAGTCTGTTCCAGAGTAATGCTCTCTGTTTCTGGCTTCAGCAGGAAGGTTCTTAATTACATGACTTTTGATATTTTATCAAGAGTAACTCAGGTTGCTCTGACAGTTTCATTTAATTTCCCTCTCTCTCCAACTCTCGCTGTGAGCGCTTTGTTCGACACTCCTCGCAGTTTCACGTCAGATTCTTTGTGCGTTTCTTTTTTAACACGTATGTGTAAACACCTGAAGGCTAAAGCAAAAAAAAATTAAAAACCCATTTGAGCTGAAGATGCATGGAGTCGACAGGAGGACGAGTTTAATAATGTGATGTCAGCGGGGAGGCCTCGGGCGGCGTCACAACCGGCCTACGCAATACGATGTGCCACCCACGAGCCCAATGAGATTATGGGTTAATTTTTAATTTTTATTCACACACACAGCCTTGGTTTCGGGTTTGTCGTGAGGAGGAAGAGAAAGGAGCGCTGACGTTGCCTCGGGAGTGCGGTGCCTGGCATTTAGTCAAGCCTGTTCCTACGGTGAGTCGTGGTGATGTTGTGATCCGGTTGGACGCAACGTCAGTGACTTACACAGTGTTGCATGGAGGAGGAGAGGGGGTGTACATGCACACACTGGCACGCATGAATGCACGCTTGTAATGTGTGCGTTTGGTGGGTGAGTGTTCACTTTGTGGGTTTGTATCTTCATGAGGACCGATTTGGGTTCTAGACCTTCAGAGAGAGGACATTTGTCTTCACCTCGAAGGCCTTTTTGAGGATTCAGATTTGGTCTTAATGTTCAGGTTATAATTAGAGTTTGGAGATGTCTCACAAAGTTAGAAGTCCAGGAATGTGTGTGTGTGTGTGTGTGTGTGTGTGTGTGTGTCTTTACATAATTCACACTGAAACGTTCATGTGTTTCTTCACAAATGCGTTTCTCTGTGCCAAACAGCCTGAAACACACACACAGACACAATATATCGCTTCACTTCCCTGCTGCACTGTATTTACTTTTCACAAAGTTTAATGCGACAGCAGCACGTTAAGAAAACCATGCAGAAAAATAAATAAAAATGGAATATTATTCCAGTTAACCAGAACAAATACTACTGGTTCCCACAACATTCATTCTTCTTTATCTTATGTGTAATGTAGCGAGAGGTTTGCTTATTGTTGTTGGTGAAGCACGCTGCTCAGTGGTGTGCACTGTTGTCTCTCAGAAAGAAGGTTCATGCGTTGCTTTGAGCTAGATACCTTTTTGGATAGCAATCATCATAGCTTTCTGAATTACGGGAAATAATGGGATATGTAATAAAATAGACATCATCAAAGATGTTGATTTAAATACACGTAGCTGTACTTGTGATTTATTATTGTACACACTGACCAATAAGCAACTTGAGATATGAAGACCAAATTATCTAAACTTTTAACCTGTGTCATATTGTTGGCATTTTGTATAGTTTTATTTATATTTCATATTTGCAACTCTTATTTACTTTGTCCTGCAACTATTTAAAAAAATTGGATTTACACGGAAGAGAGAAAGTGAAAAGAGGAAAAAACAGAGAGGGAAGGACGCGGAAAACAGTAATAAACTGAGTCTGTAGCTCAGCATGTTCGACTGTGAAACGGTATAAACGTGAGGCTCCGTCTACTTCTGCAGGATACACAACGAAGTGTAAACACTGTTTGAACTTCCAGCGTTGCTTGTTGACCAAGAAGACGATAAATATTGATTCACCGCTGTGGAAGCGTCTTTTGACACAAACCACATTCATTACAAACCATTTTCCTGCGAGGCTTGTTTTCACTTTTCCGCTTGGTGAAGTCAGACATCTGCGTCTCTCTGCCATTATGTATTGTTTTTTCATTTTACCGGAGTTAATTAAATCCCCACCTTACCTCTCTCGTGTGGAGAACCCATGAAAACACAAAACCCACAAAAACAAGAGGAAGTGTTTGGTTTGAAGATATGAAGGACTCAACTATTGTGATTGTACACCAATGAAAACTGTTATAAATATTATACTACATTTCTACCAATAAACCCCCATACATTCTACAGAGTTGTTCTTTAAATCCTTACATTTAATCAGCTTTTCAATCTTCAAAATTCCCATTATTTATCATACAACTAACAAACTTCCCCATGCTGCTTGTGCACTCCAGGACTATCACTATTTTAAGAGTTTAATGTTTTGTGTTTATACAACTAATATCTTATGTTGCTTAATTCGGTTTTCCAATTGTAGCAACTTCATGAGCAAAGCTGAAGATGTGAGACTGATGCAAAATTGTTTAAAAGATATCATAATGGTTTCAAATAAGTGTGTATCTGTCCATCTGTTTGTATACATATGTGTCATTTAGCAATTAAAAAAAGGAGTGGATACGCTAGCAATTCCCAAACGAAACCGTTGAAAATCACAAAAACAGTATTTTTTATAGTACTTTTTGCTGATAATGATTTAGTAACATTTTACTTATCATGGAGTATTTTTGCACTGTAGTATTTCTACTTTGACTTAAATGAATTCTTCCACTACTGTCAATAAATAGTCAGACTCTTCAAATCAATAAACACACACTGCAGCGCGTGCTGCTATAACAGTGTTAAAAGCGGCAGCCCAAACAGACACGTGTGCGTGTGTGTGTGTGTGTGTGTGTACGTGTGTGTGTGTGTGTGTGTGTGTGTGTGTGTGTGTGTGTGTGTGCGTGTGCAGGCAGACAGACAGACGGCTCGGTGTGTCCCAGTGGGAGTGTTACTGTGGCTCATGCAAAAACTGGAGGGAGACCAACTGACACACACACATATATGGAAATTAGAAGACAAATACTATACTCGTCTGAGAATATGGATCACTGTGCGCGCACACATCCACACACACACACACACATTATGCCTGTTTTGACTCACACGCAGATGGTTAATATTTTCACTTATTAAAATGACTAGAAACTTATGATTTATATTCATTTGTAAATAAAGTTTGTCTGAACACAATATCTCAATGTAAATAGACATGTGTGTGTATATATATATGTGTGCGTGTGTGTGTGTGTGTGTGTGTGTATATATATATATATACATAATATATATATACATAATATATATACACACACATATATATTTATATATACACACACACATATATACATATATATATATATATGTGTGTGTGTGTGTATATAAATATATATGTGTGTGTATATATATATTATGTATTTACTCGTACTGTCCTAGTACATAATTGAAGTTTTTGTTTTACACTTTATGATACTTTTACTTCACTGCATTTAGGAGAGAAATAATGTATTTTTTTCTTCACTGCATTTAGCTTTACCTTGCTAGCAGTTATGCTAAACTAAACTAGCTGGCTGCTGACTGTAGCTTCATATATTTATCACACAGACATGAGTGTCATCAATATGAGGAGCTTAACTCTCAGACACCGAATCAGCGTATGTCGTAATGTGTCAAACCTTAGTTTATTTACCAAAACAACATTCTGTCCCCGACCTTCACCATGCAGATAATGTCGAAAGCGAGAATAAAAGAAAAACATCCTCATTCATCACAAAATTATCACACATAAAAGCTGCCAATTTCTACACTGAAAAACTGTTTTTTTTCTACACTGGTTCTCTGATGAACACTTGTGTTCACAGTGTCTGTCAGTGCGGAGAGTAAACACATTTTAGCAGGAATTAAAGCTCTAATCCATCCAGAGCTGCTGTTGTGATCTGAACCCCCACAGTCTAATAATCACACGGCCTGGCAGAGACAACAGAGCTGGAGGTTGGCATCAAGTGCCGTTACATGAAGAGAGAAGGCCATTGTGTGTGTGTGTGTGTGTGTGTGTGTGTGTGTGTGTGTGTATGTGTGTGTGTGTGTGTGTGTGTGTGTGTTTCCTTTACCCTCATCTTCCCTCCTTCTTATGGCCCAGAAACCGATCTCCTCTTCATCGGGACTAAAAGACAAGGAAAGTTGTTGGACGTTTGAGCGTATGTGTCTCTCTCTGTCAGAGTGAGTGACGTGCATCAGTGTTTGTGTGCATGTACAGTAGGTGTGTGTCCGAAGCCTCAGAGGAAACATACGTGAAGCCGGTGGCCAAAGTTCAACCAAGTATAACTAGGAACAACCAACAAAAAGAAATGAACAAACCAAAGTCCAACCAACCTTCCTAGGATCAACAGGGGAAAACCCTCCAGAAGAACTCAAGGTATCAGCACAGGAAGGCTGCATGTGATCATGGTGAGGATGCATCTGTAGCTGCTTGAGAAAGGAGTATTTCCCATATTTGCTCATTTGAAAGGATCCAAAGCAGGACTCAGTGTCTTAAGGTTGTAAAATAAAACTCAAACGTGACATTTTGGACTTAAGTGAAAAATAAAAGTGAAAATCGTTCACTTATACTGATTGCAAACTTAAGAATAAAAGTAAAAATATTCATCAAAGTTCTTTCGTCTTAAAACTAGAGCTCAGGAGGAGACTTACGTTGCTGAATATCTGCATGTTTCCTGTATGTAGGCGAAACGTGTGCACATATGCTTATATTTAATCTGAGCTATAACAGTGAAGGTACTCCAGTGGGGATTACGCCTTGAGGGGAATGCAGTCGATCCTCAGAGTTATACAAACGTCTTTATGAGCGCAGAGACTGAATCACTGACAGCATCACAGCAGGTATGAGCCGTCAGAACTGTACAGTAGTTTTGTTATCAACAGTTTTTCACCTCGGGGTCGGCTCTCTCAGCTGAATCACTGCTTTCACCGTTCCTCATTTCATTCACGATAACTGCCACCCAAGCAGATGTTGGATTTCCCTTCAGGCCTCAGCGGACCGCCCCAACAAGCTCAAACAGGATAACACGCTCCCGAACCTCTCTGTCGAGATGCGGGGTCCCAGGTTACAGATGAAAGCAGGCGACAGGAAGCAGGTTGCCTCAACCAACTCTCAATCTGATGTGACGAAAAACTCAAATACTGTTATTACCAACATGATGCGTTCTTAGCCACAAAATGCATTCCTGTCTCGTAGAAGTCACGTTTCTTTCCAAAAACCCAGAGACGAGTTGGTATTTTTACACTTCCTGTTCCCTCATGTCAAAGTCGACGGCTTTGTTGAATGCTTTTTTGGTTTAATGCCTGAAATAAGGTTGGTGGTTAGAGAATATTTTGTTCTACGATATAAAATGCAGGTGACTTTGTCGGTTGCTAACGAGCGGCTTCACAGCCTCGTTGCGTCTACTCGCACTCACGCAACTGTTGTGTCGTTGATCTAACAGCAGCTTTTCACCTCGAGCGATTGTATTCACGCTTCAATAATCATTAAACTGGTGTTTGTGAAGATTAACAAAACAAAACATTTAAGTTTCATAAAAGTTTGTTTGCCACAAAGCATATTTTCTGCTATATTCCTGAAATTTACGGAAAAATGAAATGTACATTGGCTTTTTGTCAAGGGTTTGGTGTCCAAAAGAAATACGTCATCCCTGCAGCCCTCTACTGTCACCATTAAAAGTATGCAGACATTTGATATTTGCAGCTCTTGTTCACAGTGTGCTAGATTACTAAGACAACTTTTTTAAATGATTCTCTGCATATTTTTCTGATTTATAGGAGTTGATTTATTCATGATGGATATCAACGATAATGACATCCTTGGATAGTAATAGTCATCCTGAATCTAAATATATGTTGTATGATCACATGTCTCACCTCACATTCTCACCAAGTACAGACAACAGGAGTAAATCACAGCTTTCATGATTGCAGTGCAATAAAAAGATTTTCTCAAAATGAAGAGTTTTGAGTAAAGATTTTCTTTGCGTTTTTTTTCCCCTCTTAAGTTCCATTGTTGTGTTCTGAAATGAAACCCTGAAAGTCTCCATCTCCTCTCTCTCAGCTTCTTTGTGTCTAAAGTGTCCCCCTCCCCTCTGTTTTCTCTCACTTGACGCCCTTTCATCTTCTCGCCCACTTCTGTCAAGTTTTTTTTTTTACCATCTCGTGTCTCTGATTTCATGTATTTAGAGCAGAGAGTTGCCATCAGGGAGAAAGAGAGGAAGGAGAAAACTGAAAAGAACTAGCTTTTGATTTGTGGATTCTGCAGACTGCAGAATTGTGTGTGTGTGTGGGTGGGGGGGTGGGGGGGGGGGGCTTAAATCAACTTGATCTGCTGGATATGAAGCAGACATTAATGACATTTTTTCTCTCTTTGTATATTATCATATATAAAGTATGTTTCCACCTCTCTCTCTCTATCACCTTCAGTCTGTCACACTAAACATTTAAAGACCGTAATGCTGAATAATATGACCGGGATTAGTCAGAAAACTAATCACCTGCCTTTTTAAACACACACAGCCCCTCAAATTCACAGCAGACAGCCAGCCTGTATTCACCCTCTAAATCTCCTTTTGTAATGAGGAGCCTGCGGCAGCTCTCCATTTAAACCAAATATTATCACCGGGTAGTTTTAATAACAGCAGATGCCAGAAAAGTGTTTGTCCCTGAGCTTCAGGGTCTGGTGGGTCTCATCACCGTGGTGCTTAGATCACCTGTCAATCAAAAAGGTTTTGTGATGTCATCTTTCTTAAAGGTGCCGTGGAAGCAGTTTGAGTGTCTGCAGTTTGGAGGATGTTGTGTGCTGGTATCGCTGGTTAATAAAAGAAATATGTAAACAGTTTGGTTGAGGAGTAAGTCAATAACTAGAGACAGTTAGCCTAGCTTAGCATAACGACTGGAAACAGGTGGAAAATGCTAGTCTCTGTTCCAACGTTACATTACAGAAGCTGCAACAAAAGACTGTCTTTTGCTTCAGGATTGGAGTAAACTCAATGGTTTTTTTTGACTCCTCAGCATGTCAGTACTCATGATGTCTTCATGCAGAGTATGAAACGGGCATAAGGTAAAAAATAATTACACATTTCTTAACTGAAAAACCTTCCGACTGAATCCCTCCTTCTGCTTTTCTGTCATACCATCCAGAGTGAATGAGAATGAGCAGTCTCTGACCCCACTGCTCCTAACACGCAGCAACAATTACTGGCCACCCTCGCTGTGTCTGTCAATCTCCAACCTCCTTGCCCTCTTCATCCTCCTCCTCCTCGCCCCGGCTTTATTTGCATCTCTCTCACTCACTTCCCTCGTATTTGTTACAAGGAGTTATATGAGAACGCGGCGTGAGGAAGATTGGCCAGTTCCTGTTGATGGTCAAACCTCAGACTCAACCCACAGAGGAGAAACTGTTGACAGGCAGAGGTGAAGGCCAAACTCCACTTTCCTCCTACACCGTGACAGGCCACCAAATGGAAGAAGAAAAAAAAGCTTTAGCCCCGCTTTAGATTTAATGGAAAATTTGACAGATTTAAAAAGGAACAGGGACTATATAAATATAACACACCACGTAGAATTCTTCAAATAATGGGTACCTGTCATATCCCGGTCTCCTGTTTAAGGTTATGTTTTCCTCATTTCAAGTTTTCCGTTCTAATTTGTTTCATTTTGTGAGACTCGTGTTGTCTCTTGTTTCAGATGATTCACTTCCTGCCCTTGTATGTTTATGGTATTACAGCCCCATTAGTTTCACCTGTCCCTCATTAGCCTTCTTCCCCTGTGTATTTATATTTTGTGATCACCTTGTTGGTTTCCAGTTCATCCTCCAGCCTTTTGTTCCCAATGACCTCCAATTGTGATTTAGACCTTGCTTCTGCATATAGAGCCTTTCGCATTGCGTTATGGACTATTTTTGGACATAATTTCTGTGTACTGAAGCCTGTTTACCATTAAACACTTTATTTTCTATCTGCCCTGTGTTCAGAGTCCAGCATTTTTTGATTGTCTGTTGTCACCAGATTCTGAACACTTAAATATGAAGTCCTTCAAATGCTTGAAATACTTTGAATTGGGTTAAGTTGTTCTTTTCAATTGCTTTTGTCTTTTCCGAAGTAAAAAATAAAAGGTTTATTTTTTCTGATGTAGGAGTGTTTCTAACCTAATCCTTTCACCCCTGCAGGAAATCCAGCGTTCCTCTCACACAGACAACCACAAGTACATGAATCACAATGATTATTCTGGGTTTGTAATTTTCTTCTCATCTCTGTGCTGCTTCCTTCGTCTCTGCAGGGGTCTCCATGCCGATCCCTGTTCTGGGACTCAGAGACCACTCCAAGGTCTTCAAAGAGGGCAGCTGCCTGCTGACGGATAACAACTTTGTGCTGGTCGGCTCCTTCGTGGCCTTCTTCGTGCCCCTCACCATCATGGTCGTCACCTACTTCCTGACCATCAATGCGTTGCAGAACGAAGCCACGCTCTGCCTTGATCAGCTGGTCCCGCGGCCTAAATGGAGCACAACATTCACCTTGAGCTTCTTGCCGCAGACTTCGCTGTCCTCTGAGAAACTCTTCAGGCGCTCGATAAGCCGCGAGGCCAGCGGCAGGGGAAGCACCAGTGGCCTGGGAGGCGCCCGCGGGAGCATCTCTGGTTCGCTCTTTGGACGCCGCACAATGCAGTCAATCAGCAACGAGCAGAAGGCGACTAAGGTCCTCGGGGTTGTGTTTTTTCTCTTTGTTGTCATGTGGTGCCCGTTTTTCATCACCAACGTGCTGGTGGTGGTGTGTGACCCGGCGGTGTGCGACGCTGGGCTCATGGGAGGCCTGCTGAACGTTTTCGTGTGGGTCGGATATTTGTCCTCGGCGGTCAATCCGCTGGTATACACGTTGTTTAATAAAACCTACCGAGCAGCATTCCTGCGCTACGTCCGCTGCAAGTACCAGCCGGAGAAGAAGCCTCTCCAGCTCATACTGGTGAACACCATCCCGCCGATGGCCTACAGCTCCAGCCAGCTGCCCCTGGGCGACATCGAGAAGTTACGAAACGGAGTGGCTCACTCTCGTGGCGAAGTGAAGGATTTCTCACTACCTGGACAGGAAACGGAGAAGTTCATGGCGGACAAAAGTCATGGAGGCAAGGACGAGAGCTGTGTGTGAATAAAAGCCTGCTTCAAAGTTGATCCTGTGAAGCTCGTGGATTATATAAAACCTTTTGACTTCATGCTGACACAAAGCGAAGGGTTTGAGGTTTAAAGTGCCAAAGACAAAGTGCCTCCCAGACAGGATTTTTAGAAACGCTGAGGTCATGAGTTGCTCAACCTGTCAAGACATTATAGTCTGAATCAACGCATCAACACCAGGGTCTGAATCAGCTGAGTCAAGTTAGTGAGTTCTTTAGAACAAAAAAAATCCTTTTGATAACCTAAAAATAATCAGGCAATCAGTGCTTGATTCATGGAATAAAAAATATCAAACTTTTAGAGCCTCCTCCACAGTGCCAGCGGAGGTCTCAGAAAACACATTTTCACTTAACCTTTTACAAAGATATTGAGTCATCAATATCGTCCATTCTGAGAACGGACCGTGTACAGTAAATGATGTGAGACATATGGGCATAAGGTCAGTACCAAAAAAAGGTGTCATAACTTGGACAAAAGGGTAAAAGAAAAATATTTCATTTTTCACGCCCCTTTCCTAACAAGGAAAAATAAATATTATGTCTGAAAGCATATGCTCATAATATAATGATGTTACAGAGACAATGTGAAATAAATTTATATTTGTATTTTGTGCAGATGTATGTGAATAAATGTAAATGATTGTTGAGGTCAAAAAGATGTGTCATTCACAAGTGGGTCAACGATTATTTCCACGGATGTGTATGAAGATTGTAAAATGAGATTACATTGGCAGGAAATTGAGGATTTAACTGCATATGTTTCCACTGTAAAGGTCCCACTCTTTAATGTGTTCTTCTCCGACTACCAGTGCAGGAAATTAGCATTTGTTCTGCAGACGCATCACGGTTCTTGCTTCAGTTTTTACAGGTTTGTAACAAACGGTCGGGCAGTTGGTTACCATGTGTTTAAATATTGTTTTTAATGTGGATCTAATGCAGGAGACTGAAGAGGGCATCGTCTGCAGGAAGGACAGAAGATGGATTAATGCATGAAGGTATTCCTGAACCATGGATGCATTAACACAGGTGCACGCAGACCTGTAGACCTCGACAAATCATTCTCGTTTGACATTTTCTTGTTTTTCAACAAACAGTCTCCTTTGTTTGAAATAAGTACGAAAACCACTTGAAACATAAGCATTGAGAACACGTTATTAACGTAAGTTCACAATAACACTCTGGAACAGGAACATTGTTCTGCTGTTTGACCCGTCCACCTCCACCATGAACAGTCTCTCTCTTTTTATACTACATGTTTAGACGCATGTGTTTACATTGCAGTTGGAATAGACTACGTGTCATAAAATGACACATAAAAAGCAAGAATGTTGTTGTGGACCTTCGGTGAGACTGCTGCTTTTATCAATGCATTCTCCATCGAAAGTGCTTTTTGGAGTCCGGGTATATTTTTGTTGCAGTAGCTGCTGATTTGTAGCTCTGTTAATGCATTCATGGAGCATACTGACAGAGGACAACCAAAGGGAAGACACAGGATAAAGTGAATATGGAGTAAAAGTGGAATGTAACGGGTGTAAAGAAGATTCACACAACAAAAATCACTACAAATTAGTTTGTTGTGGCTTTGATAAGTGGGATGTAATGAAAATATTAATTATTAATTTACAGGGCCCTGCTTGGAAAAGGTTTATGATGTGACTATGGTAATATCTTCTTGAATGATGGGACATGATAACTTTTTATACAACAAATCATATCACCTTCACTTTATTTAAATGTAATGAGATGGCCGGAGCATGCTCAGGGTTTATCAAGAGAGCTATAGACATAGTAGGATGATTGTTGCACTATATGGCATACAGAGGGGGTCTATAAGTTATTTGAAGAAGTAAAAGAGCCAGAGGAAGCGGCAGAGAGGTTCTTCATCATCACCACAGCTGTTTTTTACAGCAGCAGGTAAAGTGCTGTGGCCCAGAGAGGAACTCTGAGGCTGCTCATTAACAACAGTAATGAATAAAGAGAAATATTAGCCCAGCAGGTGGCTGCTTTTTGTCACAACCTGCATTAACATAGAAACAGAAAATATTCTGATACTTCAGCTTCTGTCTGTTCAAATGGATGGTCAGCAGTTTGTGGACGGGGGGTTATTAATAGAAAATTCAGTTTATTTTCTGATCTGGGGCTTATTTTTATTAATTTGGTGCTTTACTCATCTATTATGGTGTTTAAAGAGATCTGGAAAAATGTGGCGACCAGTAACTGAAAGCTACATTTATGGTAATAGCCCTGCCTTTTCTTAAAAAATCTGTACTGCACTTAAAGTTTTAATTCTAATTGATGCTTACAAGACACAGATTGGGATGTAATTATAATAATTGCCTTTGCTTTGAAAATTGTAGGCTCAGAACTCTCAGAAATGTTTTTGTTCAATGGATATTTAACATTTTGGACTAGTTTTTCAACTGTTCTACCTTTTGGACTTTGCCGTCAGTTCATTGTCCTGCTCCTTTGGACTAAACGGTAATGATACTACCTGGTCTTGAGCCCCCAGGAATTATGATTATCATTGTCAACAAAACCACGGAAATGAAACCCAAGACATTAAAAGAAAAACAAGCTGAATTTTCCTTGAACGCTATAGGATTCAGAATCGGCCATCTTTGTATGTGTGTGAGTTCAGCAGAGAGGAAGAACCATCCAGTTTGGCTTTGTTGTATTGCTCATCCTGGTCCGGTCACAGTCTGTTTATTTAAATCGATCTGGACCCCCTCAGAAGACGTAGCTACTCTCTGTGTGTAGTTCTGTGGCAGTGATGTGAAGACCATCGACACCTTTCTGCTGACGTAACTTTGAATCTACAAACTTGACTTGTTTTATTGTTTTTTTTACTATAGTGTCTATTTTGGAATTTGATGTTTGCTGGTTACAGTCATGTTTCTATTGTATGTCAACTGTGTGGAACAGGGTTTTAATTTTCTTATTGTTTACAAAAATCAAAGTAAAAAGACAAACTGGGGAGGATGCGTTTTCCATTTGTGTTAAGACTTTTATTTATTCAAGTGGATGAATAAACGTTTGTGTAGATAAGAGAGAACGAGAGCACAAAGCTTCATTTCTGTGGGTTTTTTCTTCATATTTTGTACACAAAGTCCTTCAAATTAAATCACAAAATATATCGTTGGTCCCTATTTTCCAGAGCGACAAGCACTTTTTAAATAATATAATATAATATATATATATTATTTTTAGAACAAACAATTAACCTAAACTTAGAAAAAAATGCCAAGTTCAAGGTAATAACTGCAGATATAGCATGTTATACAGTTACATCATTATTATTCAGCCTTCTTCTTTTTTGGACATCAGAGGCCCCGAGGCCAGATTCTGGTCTGAGAGACGGTGATTTGGGAACCTCCGCTGTACACGACACAGTTCTCCGGTTTAGCCCCGAGGTCTTTGAAGTCCCTGAACCAAATTAACTTCAGATTCCCCCGAGACAACAGCAGGTTGTGTTTTGATTCAAAGAATAAAATGGGTTACTTGAAGATAACCAGGCTGAGGCAGGAAATCAGAGACCGTGTTTTCATCTACTGCAGAAACATGGTTTCTATCAAACCTGTGTTGACACTCTCACTGCCTGGTTTTTAAACACTAACTGCCATATTTATAGTGTATTAATAATGTTTTTTTCTTGTCAGAGACAGGTTTTCAGGATGCACTGCCATCGTATGTCAACACACACGTCAACTGTCCAGAAAATAATTAATTATATTGCAATTACCGTGCTCATCAGCAGCTTGTTTGTTATGCTTCATTTAGGAGGTTCAGCTGCGCACGAGAGAGGACCTGTACTATACTCGAGTACTTCCATTGTATGCTTCTTTATACCTCTACTCCACGACATCTCAAGGGAAATATTGTAATTGTATGACAGTTACAGATTTGTTGAGTTTGAGTTTATGATAAACGGTGTTCCTTTAAATACAGAGAAGATCCTTAAACATCTTAAGCTAAATAAACAATGCATGAAAATGCATCATCAGAGCTGAAGACTGTTTTTGTGAGCTTGTTTTTGTGAGCTTGTGAAATATTGACTTCTCACTGGACAGGGTCTTTACAAACATGTGACGATCAAATGGAACATGATGCATTACAATATATAAAAGGAGTTCAAATCAGCTTGACCGTAATCTTCTCCAGTAGTAAAATGTAACAAACACATCTATGCATCAGTAATATAAATTCATCCGTACTGCTTCTGTCACGTGTGGTTACAGAGAGAGGACCCAAATGCCGACAACAGTGCAAAGTAACTTTATTCCTATAAAAAAGGAAGAGCTCACAAAAAACAAGGCATGGGGTTGAAAAGCAAACCCTCTAGAAAACACCGGATACCAACCGAGGTCTAGACAGGTGAACCGACATGGGGCAGGAGACAAACAGGGTTTGAATACAATGCGAAGGTGCAGGTGATTAAACACAGGAGGAAACAATCACAGGGACAGGAAGTGCAGGGAAACGGAGGACACGAGAGACAAATAAAACAGGGAACTAGAAACATAAACCCAAGACCGTGACAGCTTCCATCATTGGCTGAGTGTAAAACGAAAGTGCATTTGGTTTTATCCAGATACAAGACATGTTGAAATGGGACCTGTTATTCTCAAGTTGGGCACACTCCAATAATCCTGGACCCTAAATTCCAATAAATGCATCCAATATACGGCCAAGTAAAATAATCTTTCTATGTAAAATCAGCAAAGTGCCCTTTTGAAATAACGTCATTTGCATTTGAAACTTTTGTGAAAATGAACATCTTTATATTCCTCAAAATAAGAAAAATAAGCTCAGTTTCGCTCATGAGCCAGATTCAACCCTGTGGTACTTTACCGTACGTACACAGACCTCCTGTGGTCATCATAAGGACTCATCTCAGTTCAAGCCTTGAAATGGTGCCGCTCACATTCAGACCCTGAAGGGCCAAAGTAACAGTATATGAAGAAAACTGAGTCAGTAACAATGTCTACATTTTATTTTCAGTTATTTTCTGCATCACAAACAATAAAATGTCCTCTCCTAACAGCATCACTCCCCCCACACCACTGCTTTTCAAAAATAATAATAACCTACTTCTCCTTTCGCTTCATTATAATGATTCATCTACAGACTGAAATAAATTCAGAGCACAAGCTGGAACTTTGGGAGGAGAGAGAGAGTCCGATAGTGTACTAATCTGATTCGCCCACAGCGAGTACTGTCCAATTTGTCTTTGTGAAGAATTTATCTTTTCCCCATCTGTCTTCTGCTGTTTAAAATAGCACAGGGCACGAACTGTACACACACACGCATGCACACACACACACACACACACACACGCACACACACACACAGAGACACACAAAGTACAATAATTACAAAATCAGCTTTCATCTGAGCCTGATTGAATAATATAATTATTTGTTGGAAGCAGGCAACAAGCAACATGTGTATCTGCCTTTGTTCCTCAGGGTTATCCTATCTTTGTGAGGACCAAACTGGGTTGAACGCCTTAAGAGGACATTTTGGAAAGTAAGGACATTCTTTTGGGCAATTTGTGGAAAGTGGGAGCATTTAAGAAAATGCGAACAATTCTGGAATGGGAGGATATTTGAAAAGGAGGTAATCATTTTCAAAAAGTGGGGACATTTTTAAAAGGTGGGGACATTTGTGGAGTCAGGACGTTTTTAGAAATTGAGGACATTTGAAAATGTAACATGCTGATGTGAAGTGAAGCAGGTTTCATTTTTATCATTTTAATTGTTTTATTTTAGTGTTAGCATGCATTAGCTAATTATCAGTGAACACAAAGTACAGCTGAGGCTGATGGGAATGTCTCGTTAGTTTTGAAGGTATTTAGTCGTAAATCAAAGATTTGTACAAATTAAAATGTTGACCTGATGATCATTACAATTCATCCTGAGGGGAACATGAATGTCTGAACCACGTTTAGTCACAATCCTCCTAAATAGTTGTTGATATATTAAAAAAATTAAAAAAAATGTTCACCTTATGGTGGTACTATTGGAAAAATTCAAAAGGACCAGTATGAATACTCTGGGAACCATGAATATCTGTACAAACCTTCATGACAGTGCGACCAAGAGTCGACACCGGCATGCTGGGAGCACGGATAAAAATGTAATAAATAATCCTACAGAAACCCACTGACTGCCCTGTCGGTAGGTTGATGTATTTCTGACATGAGCCTCCCCCCTTTAGCACCACAGACAATGTGAATCCTCCCTGGTGTCTAAACTAATGGATGGCTGTTGTTTGTGTTGAGGAGATCATGAAGGCTGTGAATGTATAATCCTCTGGCAGGGTCATAATCCATCAGCCCGCTTTCTGTGTGTGCAAATCATGGTTGTGAAATGTCAGTCAGCATGACTGCTCTGATTGGTGCACCTGCTGCTCCACACACGCCATTACCCTTTAAATACACTCCTCTTTTTTTAAGCAATTTTCTATAAATTATTCAAACAGGCGATCTCTTAAATAATCTCCCCTCCTCGGCTCACTCACCGAAGAAAGACAGATGAGGCAAAATCTGCGACAGAAAAAAAACTTTAAAGGCAACATTAAATACTTAACTTCCTGGGAAAGTTTGAAGCCTTAAAACGTGGGCTTACTAACGCTAACTGAGTAGACGGTACACATGTTGGCCAAAGTGCATGAATCCTAATGTCCTTCCAGATTTTCCTCTGAGGTACGGTCATCTTAGGCAAAGTTATCAGGGGTAAAAAGTTTAGTTTGTAAGTGGTTTTAGAAAGCACAAGGTAATTAAAGGATTCCTCACAAATCCCTCCGGAGATAGGCGAAGGCAGAAGAGGGGATTAATTACAAATCAGAGAAAGGGAAGGAAGGAGAGTAGAGAGAGATGAGAGGGGTTTCGAGAAAAAAAGGCAAAAGTTCCTGACAAGACTTGGAAGAAATCACAATATGTAAAGTTCAAGTTGGAGGGGATGAGGATATGGTGTCATACAAGGGAGGAGACTAGGGTGAAGGGGTGATAGGAGGAGAAAGGAGACACAATTTCTGAGGGCCCTGGTCTGGATGTGATCCAGCTGTTTATGTGTAGTTTGTGATGCGGAACCCTATACTACCATAATCTAATCTGGCTTTAATTAGAGCGTTGTATCAGGGACGCCTCTGATCCCCAGTCCAACCCTCCCAGACATCTCAATACATTTATAACATTTATTAACGTTTCCATGTTAATCTTCTGTCAAAGTGTACTCCTAAAAAACAAAATAACTCTATTATTTCTAATTTCTAATTATATTATTCCATAAAGAGTCAGCTGATAGTTTCCCCTAGTTTCCGTCTTGTAAAGAACATTACTTTTTGTTTTATCAGATGAGAAATTAAATCCCTATTTTTTCCCCTCATAATTCAACTTTTTTTATCCCTTTTTGTAGTTTCCGAACAATATGTTCCAAGTTTCTACCTGTCACCTAAGTGTCTTTTCCATAAGGCCCCATCATCCGCAAATAGTGACCTTCCCATATCTGGTGCGACCATTTCAAAGATGTAATTTATTGCAATGGAAAATAATATAGGACTTACCACACTCCCTTGTGGTGTCCCATGTTCTACCTCATATCTCTTTGACCTTTCAGTTACTACTTTTACCTGGATAGTTCTTTTATTTAAAAAGTGCCTTACCCAATTAAACAGTTTCCCCCTAATTCCCATTAAATGCATTTGTATCAAAAGACCTTCCCTCCATTGCATGTCATAAGCCTTTTTTATATCAAAAAACATTGCTGCCAAAGTTTCTTTATTAAACTGCGTCTTTCTTACCTCATCTTCTAGACATAAAATTGAATCCACGGTTCCCCTACCTTTCCTAAATCCACTCTGGCACCCTACAAATATCTGTTGTTTCTCTACATAATACTCAGAAACGTATTAATAATATAATTATTTGTTGGAAGCAGGCAACAAGCAACATGTGTATCTGCCTTTGTTCCTCAGGGTTATCCTATCTTTGTGAGGACCAAACTGGGTTGAACGCCTTAAGAGGACATTTTTTTATTAATCTTTCGTTTACCATCCGTTCCATAAGTTTACATATATGTGATGTTAGGGCAATTGGTCTATAATTTGATGGGTCACTCGCATCTTTCCCTGGCTTCTTTATAGGGACAATAACAGCCTCCTTCCACCTTGCTGGTTTGCTACCTTCTGCCCACACCTTATTATACAAGGTTAGCAACTTATTCAGCCCATCGCCACTTAATTGCTTTACCATAATATAACATATTTAATAGTTTCCTGGGGCAGTCATTCCAGCTTTATCCACTGCTCTTTTTAACTCCTCCATTGTAAATGGTACACTCAATTCATCTTCAGTATTCTCCTTTTTCCTCAAGGCCTCCCTATTTTCACACATTGTTTCCTCTCTAGTTTGGTTTCCTTCATCAGACAGATTGCCATAATCCCTTCTGTTATTATATAATTTAGAATGTATATAGGCATATCATCACTAATCTTATTCAGATGACCATCGCTCTCATCCTTAAACCTCTTCCAGTTGGCTTTCCCATTGCTGGTGCATGAATATTTATTTTACAGAATATTGGGTAGTGATCGCTGCCTTATGGTTCCTTCAGGCTCATCTTCTAACACGGCTGCACTTGGTGTCAGGCATCTATTACATTCTGAAGTCTACTGACGATGACGATTACTCTTTGATTCCTCATTTTCTTCTTCTAGCCTTTATTCTGTTTTCATTTATTTCCATAAGCATCCTGCAGGCTCTTGTCTCAACTCTTTGTAAACAAAACAAACAGCTTTCTTCACATCGATGACATGAGATTAATTTTTACATCGTATAAAGCTTGTGTTTCTACTTCAACTCTCCTCCAGGTGAGCTCTAATGAATTTACCTTCAGTGAAGGTAAATTCAGCAGGAAGATAAATTGTGACTGTATCTAGAATCTGGAGTTTATCAAAAGCTTTTTAAGGTTATATATTGACTTTCAGGATTGCAGCGTGCCTTCGTTGAATCCCCTAAGGAAACGTTTCTGAGTAAACAAATATCAGACAAAACCCGAGAGCACGTTGGCAGGAGAAGATACCGCAAAATTGATCCCGAAGGTTTGTCTCAGTTACTGTCTCCTGATCCTTTCCTCTCTGTCTTTTCCCCATGGATAATTATATTTGATATTTGCCTCAGCAGGTTTATTGATCAGCATCTGCTGCTGCTTTTACTCAATTTTTCACATTGTTTACACTTAGCAGAGCCACGATTTACTGAGTCTCATCATCGCTCACAGCAGATTGATCGGTGAATTAATGGAAACAGCACTCACTGCAAAGTTATTTTGAATGAGCAATTGGCTCATCTCCACGGTGTTTGCATTAACAACATCAATCCGGCGCTGAAATATGTTGTGTTTGTAAAGTTTAGCAACTGTTAAATTCATCTTTTGCGTATGTGTCAAAAAAACAGCGCAGGCCGGGTACACCGAGACAGATTGCCAGGCTGACACATGGAGACAGACGACTATTCATGCTCACCCACGGGCAATTTAGAGTTTAGAGGAATCATTAAACTAAACCTCTGTTTTTGGAGAGTGGGAGGAAGCTGGAGAACCCAGAGAAAACCACCCTGACGGGGAGAACATGCAAACTCCTCTCAGAAGAGCCGCTCAGCCTTCTTATTCAATGTTGTGATGAAATGTTAAAATCTAAAACTGGGTAACAGTCCTCAGTGGAATGAGATTTCTGGAAGAGGCTCGAGGAAATTTGCAAAGTGGTGATTATCACTTTTATTTTTAATATGTCGAACATCTCTCCATGTGAACATGTTTCCCTGGAGAGAATGGTGAAGCGGGATGAGGTGGGAGGAAGAGGAGGAGGAAGACAGACTGACATGCTTTAATAAAACAACGCATCTACACGAGAAGAGAAAAGAAAGAGCTCGCTTCGCTACACCGAATCTCTCACACCCACAGCCGCACGCCCACCGGCTGCGTGAGGACATGTTGGTGACTTTCTTTGAGTTCATTTTAACTTCAGCTCCACACAAGAACAATGCCGGTTCTCTGTCTCCATAATCAATTATTTCTGATTGATTAATTGTGTCTTCAGTCTTTATGCATCAACAACTAACCAGAGGAACCCAGTTCTACCTTCCATGCTTCAATCCGATAAAATGTGTAACATTTCTCGTTTCAGACTTCTTTGGTACCTTCAAGACTAAAACATCAATGTCCATGTTGAAAATAGAGTTTTTAGAGGCCTGGTTCTAAGAGCTGTTTAGCCTCACATGACTCTATGCATGGTCCAAACCAAAATACCTCAACAAATATTTAATGACTCATGAATTTTTTTTATTTTTTATGTACATTTGTGTACTCTCCTTGGGGATCCTCTGTCTTTTCTTTTCCTCCAATTTCATCTCTCCGTCCAACAACACGCTTAGCCTCTTCCTCCTCCTGCTGCCTGTTGAGCCACAGCCGTGATTTACCACCAGATTACATTGATCCGGCCATCGCTACTCTGCGTTTACCCACAATTCATAGCATTACCACACGCCTGTGCCTTTTTCCAGCACTGTCTGGATGAGTAAGGCCCTGTGAAATCCAACATGCTGTCTGACAGATTCCAACAATGCTTCATGATAACCCACACTGTGCTGATTATAATGTATGTTTGAGGAAGAAAAACATGGACGTTACAAAAAGATATTATTTTATTTTATATTGCTTTAATGGGCATTGTTGGAGGGGACCTGAGATCTAAGATGTGTATTGCCAATAGCTGTCTCTGTAATTGTTGTGCATATGACAATAAAAACTTTTTTTTTTAAAAGACAGCATGAGACGAGGAGACGAAACAATTAGGAAAGAGGAAAGAGGGAAGACAGAAAGGAAAAACCAAAGGAGAAAGATGCAAAGAAAGAAGAACAACAAGGACAAAAACTTAAAACGGTAGAAAAACAGACACAATTTATGGTGGGATTTAAAGTAATCAATAGAGAAAACTAATCAAGGAGGGAGAAGGAAAGGAAAGCAGAAAAAACAAACGGTAAAGAAAACATTAGACAAGAAAGGGACAAAATTATTAAGAGCCTTCTCAAAGGAATAATTCTCTGTCTCCACCGTCCACAGAGAACAAAATACAGTATGAAACTGAAGGAGCCAGGAGCCAAGATACATCTTAAAAGTTCACCAAGAGTTGAAATCAAAACAAAAAACACTCTCATGCCGAGAGGAAATCCACCGACGGAGACAACGGCGTTTACATGAACTGGAGAGGTGCACAAGTTTGTGGACGCAGGTGCTGATGTGACCAGTCCCCTGTATGAAGAGAAGAGAGAGAGAGAGAGAGGTTGTCATGGTGACTATTCAGTGCTGCTGCACTGGATGTTGGGAAACGCTGCATAATTGGCCCTGTAAATAAAAGAGTATGAAAACAAGCTTAGAATTTAGAGCACACACACACACACACACACACACAGGTGCCGTTCTTTTTAGTCTCTTTTCTAATAATATATAATATAATATAATATATATAATATATAATATAATATTACGGTAAACGGCAGTACACAAGACCGAGAGTCAACATGCTCGCAGCTCTGGATGCACTTTAGCTGATTCATATGCAATGCCCAAAAGCCTCTTATTAAAGCATTTGCTAATTATAATAATTTATTCAAATTCTTTCCAAACAGCTCACCAAACGTTTCACCCTGTACCACACGCAGGATTGGTAATCTTTTCATTCATCATGTTGGCTGTTGTCTGTGAGGCTCTCTCTGAGTTCAGCTCCGTGTTTTTGTAAATGTGATGCCATTGTTTATTTGTGAATGGATATTCACTGCATCACACTTAGTGTGTAAATCGTGACTCATGGGTTCAGGGAGACAATGCTAGCAATGTTTCACTCGGTCTGACTCAGATATTAAAAGGTTGTGAGTTCACGTTGCAAATCACTGGTTGGGAGGAAACGCGTCGGCCTGCAGGGAATCAGGCCAACATGTGCTGAGAGAGAAACACCAACAAGAAGCACTGCGACGGCGAGAGAAGAGGAACACATTCAGTGAGAGAGAGGGTTCTGTTTGTTGTATTAAACATATCAGGTACGGGACGTAAAGCTGCTGTATACGTTGTGACAGCGTGAGAGACGATGCTGAATGCTTCCTGTTCTTTATCAGAAGTCACGGCAGCGTTCGCTAAATCAACCAAGTTAGTTGGTCTTCATCTTTGAAATCTTTTCTATTGTGAAACCAACACATACTGTAAACACTTCCAATAATGCCGGAATCCACACCTTTCGTGCAGTGTGTCGGAGTTTATTGTTTTCAGCTGTTTCCTATGCACCAAGTTGTAATGGGCTCATCACTGCCCCCTGTGGGCAGAGAGCAGAACACACTCTCCGCACGGTCAGCGGGATGCACAGTTGAAGTGTGGGTGGTGTTGCAGGGTTTCAGCGTTTTTGTTTCTCAACCTTTTATTCTATTTAGAATTTGTATGTCTTTTGCACAATTTCTGCGGGCCCCCCCCCCCCCCCCTTCCTGAAAAAGTATACAGTCCAATGAATCTGCATCGTCTCTTCATTTGTTTTTAGAGGCTGAAACTGGATTCAATAGAGTCAACACACACAGGGACTGAAAAAGAATAACTGACAAAAAATTATGTTTCAATTTATTACCGTTTCAATTATTATTCAGTAAGTAGAAATATAATTTTCTTTTACTAGTGTAACTGGTTTTGCATGCTCTTAATTGTAACAATAAAGCAGGAGACTTGTGTATGTGTTTGATCCCTTGCCGTATATTCTGTGTTTTCAACCTCCCGGCTGTTTGTGTTTCTTGACACAACACGCAAACAGCTGTAAAGTTCATTATTTTTTGTTGAGTATATGATGTGCGAAATGAGACGGTGACACGAGAGCCATAAGCTGTTTCATATTTCATTGGATACACAGAAATATTGTCCCTCCTGAGCTTTAGTGAAATGGGAGTCTCCCTGCTGACCCACTCACCTGCGTATCAGCGATCAGTCTCACAGCAACTGTACTTTGTCCGACTGTCTCTGTTGACGTGGCGGTTGTAGCCTTGTAGCCATTACTGTCTGTTAACTTGTTTGGCTGGAGCGACCCGTCAGAGCATCATTCTGGTTTTGTTCCTCAATCTGTGGTGTTCTGCTGCAAAATCTGTAAACAAACATGTTTTATTCTTTCGTTGGTACATTTAACCAAATGTAACTCTTCACAGTAGTTTTGTTTGCTAACTAACAACGAGGGACGAAAATATAACCTCCTTACCAGTAATGGAGTAAGAGTCTCCAGCTATGTGAGCCTGTAATCGGGCACAACAGTGCTGAGTTAAGACATTAAAGTCTGGACCAAAGAGGTCGACAGACACACCAACAGTATTATGTCTCACTCTTCTTTTGTAAAGAAAACAAAAAACAAAATCAGTTTTCTTGGCTGCACGGGCTTCAAACAGTTTGGACAGTTGGACAGTTTTTGCATAATGAACCGCATAATGTAAGTCAGGCTGGGCTTTCTTTTCGGCTACGTGTCTATAAAGTTAGAGTAGAATTAACAATCTGAGGAGCGATGGATAAGATATGATGCCTGTGGGGAGAATATTGCATTTCTGCAGCAGAAGATTACGATACTGATAAAACTACAGCGGAAGAGAAAAAAGTACAACATTTGGGATGTTTTAAAGTAGAGATTAAATCAAAGCCTGGAGAGCATGTGGAGGACATCAGGAGATAAAACCGGATGAAGATGAAGCATCTTTATCACATTTAAGTCTTCTGTTCGCAGAGAAGTTACTGCTGCGTCTGGTTTTCATCTGCAAGAAATGCATCATTGTTGATTTACAAAATGAAATATGCAGATTATTGTATAGAAAGAGGTAACATATTGTCAGTGGTGGTAGAGGTATTGAGTTTCTTTACTTCTGTAAAAGTACTAATACTTCATTTTGAAAGCACGAGGGCTCGCCCCTGAAAGTCGAAGAGTCGACTCATGCGACGATGAGCCCTCAGTGGAGACGGCTCTGGTGGGTTGGCGACATTTGGGTTGGCAAAGACCCGCCCCTACTCTGTAGCTGATTGGCTAACAACAACTAAATATTAACATTAAGACTAGAAATAGAAAGGCCCGAGAGGAGCGAATCAGCTTTAAGGTTGAGCGAATTTTACAGTACCTTACAGTAGTTTACAGCAATACATCATATTCTACAAGATATGCATCGCTCTACCTGTGCGGATTTCTATATAAGTCCACTTATCATGAGCTCATGAGCCATTTTCAGCTTTGTAATGACTCATTTCCAGCTGATGCAAGAGGCTTTTTAAATAGTTAATTTTTTGCCAAAGAAGTAAGAGAATTTTCTATACACATAAGAAACACATCATCCCTGAGTTTACCACAAACATTCAAAATCAGCACATCTAGAAATATGTGATTTGAAAAGTAATTAAAGCTGATTGTGAGTAAAAAGTGTGTTTGCCGGAGTAGAAGTATAAAGTAAAACTGAACTACGAGTGCCATGATTTTATACTTAATATGACCTATTTTTAAACGGACTTCGTATTGAGGCAATGTTTGGTGGCCGGGAGCTCCAGAAACACTGAGGGAAGCCGAACATTGTTCATTTGCACATAACACCCACATTACAACTATATAAAGCTGGTGGAAAATTCTCCTTGGTGCAACACATGAGCAAATATTCTTGGTTCCATTCCTCCACCGCATATCTGCTAACAATGACAGATGAAGGGGGTTCTCAAGACTGCAGGATTAAAACACATATTATATAATATTGTGGGCTGTGCACAGCAGCTCTGTGATACAAGCCAATCCGTCCTTTTTTTCTGTCATGAACCGAACGTCGGCCAACGTGCGTTGACACATCACAGAGTTCTGCTTCAAACGGGACTCTGATCTCAGGGCAAAACCGTCCAAACCTGCAGAATGTAAATGATTCAAAGGAACATATTGTTCTTTCTTCAGTTGTCATTAAATCAGCAACGTGGCCGAGATACTGGGTCGGGTGAAAGGGACACAGGGTCAGCAGTTGTGTTGTCAGTGACGCGCAGTTCATGGAGGCATTTAGGGTTATTTAAAACCTTTAAAATCACTCTGAACACATGACAAAACAAAAACTATCTTAAAATCATGAACAAATCAAACTCTTTGTAACTGTAAAACTTGCCGGAGAATCATCACACTTTATTTTTTCTCAGTATCGGAGTAATGCATCGGTAATGTATCGGTGATGGTTGTCTGTACATCCATGGCTACACTGCAAACAGAAACAATTTGACTTAATGTAAACGCATACGTATTATTACATTACATTACATGTCATTTAGCTGACGCTTTTATCCAAAGCGACTTACAATAAGTGCATTAAACCATGAGTCCAAACTCAGAACAACAAGAATCAAGCAAGTACAATTTCTTCAATAACGTTAAACTACAGAATACTATCCGTACGTGCCATTTAAGTGCTACTAAAGTGCTAAACAACAAAGTGCTATCGGTAAGGGACATTTAAGTGCTACTAGAGTGCTACTACGGCTCTACCCTCCCTATTCAAGGTATTATTCCTGTTTACTCTTATATTTCCTGTTTACACTCCCAAAATTATGGGAACTCTAGTTCAAAAAGATAGAGCAGGATTATCCCCGAGATGAAAGGAAGAAAAAGGGGGGCAGTTTTCTTGATTTTGTCTGGGGGCGAAACATTCAGAGTTTAAAAATCTTGCTTCGTGCAGGACTATTCTGAGCATCGACACACTTATGAACACTTTGCCAAATTATTATTATTATTATACAGGATTGTTTTATGTTATCCAAAAACTGACATGTTTGTCATGATCTCCACTTTGGAAACTTGGAATTAAAATATTATGAAAGGTCAACGATTGCATTCATCTCAAAGCACGTCTGTGCGGCCTCACAGAGCTGCTAGCGTTACTGCACACTACTAGCCTTGTTTTTTTCAAGAAAATACTTGAAAGCTACCAAAATGTGAATTATCTTTTTTTCTTCACAATGTTTTTTATTTTGCATGTCTCTCATGTTCAAGTTAGTGTCTTCAGTCAAGCTACAAGACAAATTTCCCTCTGGTAATTTGTTATCATTTGCTTTTACAGGTTTGATCATCACTTCCTTTTAATAACGCCGGTGAACACAACTCTGTGTGGCAGTCAAGTTTCATCCTCCTTTTCTTGAAGAGAGTTCTCTCCAGGTGCCTCCCAGGAAAGCTTTGCACACCTCCAAAATCTAAAAAAGAAAAGGGTGCCACCTCCCTGGTTAATAGTACAGTACTTTCACGCTCCATTTCCCTCCGGTGTTATTTTCCACGGTGCTCCACCTCAGCTCTGGTGTCTGTACGTTATTAAAGTCAGACCCCCGGGCATCCAGACTTCTCTTTCGGAGAGAATCGACGCAACACTTTGAAAGATAAATTAACGCCAAGGAAAAAAAAAACTTCACGAGCAGCGAGAGGAAGGAAACGGCGATGCTACCACAGAGTTTAACGGCCCACGTCGTTATTGTTAGAGACTCTCATGGCTTTTGACAAGCTGTGGAATTGATGAATGGAAAATAATGATAAGCAAATTACTTTGGCGCAATGATGTCTTCACCTTGTTAAGAAATAGTTTCAGTTTCACCAACGTGGTGCATCAACAGACACATAGCCAGCATGGCTAACACAGAACAGTAAAATCCCATCATCTCAAAGGCCACTTCAATCTTTACCAGGAAATGCATCCATCGTGTCTCTGTGCATCATAGCTGGTGGAGTGGCCAAGACCTCCTTCATCATGCGTCTCTCTGATCCCCATATTCATTCACCAATATCCCCAACAACAACTCCATAAGAAAGAGATTCGTACTGTGGCACATCGAGTGCTTGTGTCACAGACCTAACCCCTCAGTATCAGTCAGAGCTGAGGGGATGTTCTGCTCTGATGATGGGGTCAGGACTCCACAGTTTGATGGATGTGTTTACCAATTCAGCAGCGCAACGACCTCATCAAAAGTCTGGGTTCCCTGCAGCCAATAAGAAGCCATCTTACCAACCTCTACAAACAATCAGCTCCAAGATTGTTGTGTAAAATGGGAGGAAATCATCTCTCCGAAGCCGAAATTCAGATAAATAAATGTTTCCTGCAAAGTCAGGTGGGTACCTGGGTGCCGTTCGTTTGATATTATAATTGTTTCCTTGGTTGATAGAGAAAACTAATTCGTCCATTTGTTACTGTTGTATAATGAGACAGTTTAATTCTCTTGCACACCTGGAATCTGTGAGATACAAACAACCGTAGCAGTGAGAAGAGAAATGTTTCTCAGTGGGGGTTTTGTGTAGACTAAATATAAAAGCTGGAAAAAGGGAAAACATTGAAACAATACTGAATATATTGTCACGGTCTTACGGTTGTCTTTGTCCTATTGATGATGATAGAATGCAGATCTGCATAACAGTGAGTATTTCAAGAGTAATTCTGTTCAGTGTTTAAAGAAACAACCTCTGAACACACCTTCAGAGAGCTCTGAGGTCATTTCTGATGTTGCAGTTAGTGCTTTATATCCAAAAGCTCTTAATTATTTGTCCACCCAAATTTACAAATGAAATGTGTGAAATCTTTACAACATAAGATAAGGGACCAAACCTTCATTGTCTGTCTGTATTAGCAGACTCGGCACACAGTATGAGGACTCGCCAACACTGTCGTGCTCTCACTCTGTCAGCTGGAAATTGGGGCTGTTGTGACGCTCGATGAGCCGCTTCATATTCTCCACTATGAGGTCACGTTCACATGTTTTACTTGTGAACAAGTTGCATCTGCGTTTGGCTGCTTTGAGTGGATCGTTTTCCTGCTCCGTGATTGGTTTCCTCACGTGAGCCTGGATGCTGTCGCCAGTCCTTGTGGGAGCTGCTCCGTGATATTGTCCAACCCATACTGGATTTTTGAGGGTGATGAATATATATTTATATCGGAGAGGTAAAATAATCCAATAACTATACATTGGTTGATATAGTTATTAAAAAAATGTTTTAACTCATAGCATGAACAAACAATCTTCACACTTTCGATTCAAAGGCATACATTTGGCTTCAGAAGTGAGGGGACACAACAAAGAAGGCAATATCTATGATTTTCTTTTGCAATTTTCATAACAATGGTCATACAACAAAAAACAAATAAATACTGCTATTCAAACCTCCACTTTATTAATCCACGCAACTACTCTACAGGTGAATAGGGTAAAAAAAACTCCCAGTTGATTAATTACTTGAAACAATTTTATTTTGTGTGCTACAAATATGCAAATGAGGCATTAACAGAAATCTGAACATTTATCAAAGTGTTTTAAATTTTTTTTTCATTTTATTGATATATTGAAGTAAAATATTTTTACTCTGAATTACTCCATAAATCAGTAAATAAATTCTAGAGCCATGAAAAACTAATTTTCGCTATGAATAATATATAAACAAACCACTATGTACAAATCTTCAGAATATAGATATGAATGAAAATGGAAAGTTTGGTGTATGTAAGTGATACTTAAGTGTAGATGTCTGGCTTGAGAATGAGAAAACAAAAAAAAATGAATTGCATAATTCCATACATTTTGCAATATATATCTACTAGATATCACCATGAAACTTCCTTCCCCAGTTCACATTAACACAATTGTTTTTTTGTGATATGTTTATTATTTTATATTATAAGTCTTTTGAAATGGTATGTATAGATATGCAAATTAAACATTATTGGGGGGAATTTAGTAGAGATCTACACAAATTAATTAGTCAAATAAACGTCTTATTAGTATTTTGGATGTTTACTTTCCACTCGTCTGAAATAGATAGAAAAATGGTGCGTCTGGCCCAACACACCTCCACTTATAAGAAGGGGCTCAGAGAGTTCTTGCTTAGAATTTAGAACGAAAAGTGACCAATATTCAGACTTGATGAATAAATAGTCCAATATTCACTCTATTTTAGCTTTGTTTTTGCTGCTCAATGCTGCTCAATGATCACCATCTGCTGTTTGCTGCTGAAGGTCCTGAACAGTTGCTTTTTACAGCTTTTCTAAACAGAGTGTTCTGAGTGTTCACATTCAGGCACAGAAACGCACATCTTTCATGCCTACCTGTTGAACAGCCCCCCCTCCCCCCAGCAGGGCTGACTTCTGGATGTAGAGAAACAACAAACAATCTGAAAAAAATGTCAGATAACCTTTTAAACTGTCCCATTGATTAAATGACTCGGACAGTTTATACAAAGCGGACCAGCTTTCACTGCTTTTCTTTTGCCAGCCGAGTCAATTAAGAGTAGGAGGCGTATGTATCCCTGCTGTGTGCAGATATGACATTCACCTCTGGAGAGGGTCTCAGAAAAGTGTTATTTTTAACAAATTTGAGCCGGAAACAACACTACGGTTACTCAGCAACTGCCACAATGACAAATTTGTTGGGTTGAATTTGTAACTCCACTCCACTATACATTTTTTGTTTTGTTTTTTTTACAGTAAAACATAATTACACTCTTGGCATCTTCCACCTCGATCAACTACTGGCGATCATCACTTGTACAACGGATACAATTAAAGGTCACCTTCTTTAATTGTTGTTTGTTTCAAAATGAGTTATCTCTTTCGCTTCACGTCTGAGCTCTGTTTCTTTGCAACTCTTACATTATTCTAACAAAGTGAAGCTTGTATCTGGGCGCTATTTCACCAAATGTACAACTTGCAAGCTGCCATTGGCAATATATATATATATATATATATATATATATATATATATGTTGCATATTATATTTAAAGTAACAGACTTCTATTATTCAGGGGGAGCACAAAAGCCAAACAGACTGTATTTGAGTCCATTTCCCTTTGGCATCAGATTTTTCTACAGTTTAAATGTTCTTCCCTCACATTATTTAATAAACTGATAATTAACTGACTGGTTTCATAGAGAGCTCTGAAAAGGTGAAACGTGCATTCTCTGTGTGTGTTTGACCGTTCTGTTAATCTGATGACATTCAGTTCAGGCTGGTGCTGCGTTGGAAGTTTTAAGGTCAATTTAGACAGATTGCCTTTTGTGACTTTAAGAGTAAAGTGACTGTTTGTCCTCTGCTGGAGTTCAGTCATGTAAAACGCTCTCGATCTCCCTGTAGCATGAAACACTGACATGTGATTATTCTGACATTTACTGCCATAAATACATCACTTGTGACTCTTGAACTGTTTAATGGCGTACAACAGTGATATTTAACATTAACTGACAGCAGAGAGGAAAGCATGATAACCAATTAAAAAAATATGCACTCCGATCCTTTACTAGAAATATCAGTCTGAAAGGATCCCTTCCTGAATTAAAAATGGTGCAGTATTATCAGCTAAATGTGATAATGTCAAAATTAAAAGTATTCCTTATCCAGAATGTCTCCTTTCAAAGCATCATAGAATATTATATATATTTTTTTTTAGAAGTAGCATATATCAAATGGAAATAAGGAGTAAAAAGTAAAGAGCAAGTACCTCAAAATTGTAGCATTTGAGTTAGTTTCATGCCATCGCTTCCACTACTTCTTTTTTAAAATGTATTTATATATATATATATATATATATATATATATATATATATATATATATATATATATATAAACACACACACACATATAGATGCACAAAGAAGTTTGTATATGCTACTTAAAATAAGATAATGTGATGCAGTACAATACTAACAAAGTATCTTTTGTGACATCACAAAAAGATATCTTTTTGTCACAAAAGAAAAGAAAATCTCTTCTTAAAATCAAGAAGAGATTTCTTGATTTTAAAACCGATCACCTTCCCTGTGTCACAGCAGCTGAGATCTCCATGGTAACGGGCTGAAGGAGCTGTTGTGTCCTGGGGGCTCCGATGAATTCCTCGGAAACAATTACAGCTGTAACGGATCCTAATGTGGACATGGACGGAAGTAGCGCTCCCACACAAACAAATTTATACAACAAAACAGTTAAAAGACTGAACGCGGGGTTAAGGCTTGTCTACGGGGGACTCCAACGTCTGGATTTCACTTCCGCAGAGAGTAAAAAAAAACAAAGCAGACGGAAAAAGTTCAGCTCAGAGGATATATCAAAAATATGTCCATAAGAAAAGCAATATAGATACGTTTTGCCTTAACTTATTATGATGTAGATGTTGATCATTAATCGTTGCCACTTCAACTGGACTGTTTTATAATAATAAAATACTATTAATCTATTAAAGAACACTTCATACGAGTTTTGTGACTCTGGTCCATTAACCTCCATGACCCGCGTCACATCCTGGTGTGAGCGGATCGAAGTGGGTTAAATTCCTGCAGCTCTTGGAAGAGAAGAGGAATGTCAATAAAATCAGGAATATTTGCTTCTTTGCTTTCTTGACAAGAGTTTAATGAGCGGATGTGTGTGTGTGTGTGTGTTAGGTCAGAAGCCAGGCAGCTAACCTAGCTTAGCATAGAGACCTGAAGCAGTGTGAAACAGCTAGCATGGCTGTCCACATTTTTAAAATGTTCCTCTGAAGTTCACTTAATAAGTATATTTTGATGCTACTACTTCTGTACTTTTACTCAAGTAAACATTCACTGTGTAACAGAATAATTCTAAACTGTGGTATTATTATTTTACTAAAGTAAGTTCTTCCACTACTGATGTTCTCTTAAAACATTTCTTCATTGAACCAAATAAAATAATCTAATGTATTTAAGTTTATTTGAAGCTTGATTCTTCTCATAGTAAAGAGTTCATAAAGACCAGTCATAGAATGACCATTAATAGGCCAGTACAAACCACAGGGCTCGTCCCTTTGTCCCGGGTGAACCTGCAGAGCGTGTCATGAATGCCGCACTTCCCTGCAGTTCTGACGGCTGCATGCTGAGACACCTGAACACCACAGCACACGATAACGCTCTCACAGGAAAAAGCCCTGGAGCCAAACGTCAGAATAACGACTCTTGTTACTAAGAACTGAATGTGAATGTTCACACGTCTCATTCTAATGTTCCTCAGGTACAAACACAGTGAACATGCACATTGTCACACACACGCGATGCGTTGGGGTTCTGTCGGTCCATAAAGGAAAGCATGCGTGCAAAGTGTCACTGTCTGAAGTCACGCTGATAGCGCTGTATTAAAGGGAGAGGATATAAATAAATGGGTGACCTGCACACTCTCCACCCCCGGGCAGGAAACATCCATCACCATGAACCTTTCATCAGTTGGCTTGTATAATTTATGATTAACGGATATTGTATTGAGCAGCATGTGGTAGCTTATGCCCTTTGCATTGACATGACATGTTGTGCAGAGTAACTGAATGTAGCAGAGGAAAAAGTACAACATTTCCCTCTGAGATGTGGTGGAGTAGAAATCTGAAAGTAACATAAAATGGAGATACTAAAATTAAGTATATCGAATGTGGTACATTCCTCTACTTGTTTTGCATATCGTGATCCCTCAGGGTTTGGGGAATGAGGCGGAGCTCAGCCGTCTCTCTTCGTAGTTATTATAGAGCTTTCCAGATCCCTCTGCTCATCACCTGCGTGCACACCAGTTTCCTGTAAGTCTCTGTGTGCACATTTAATCCCAGTTTTTCTCCGTTGAGTTACCACATTGTCTGTGTTTAGTAGGCCTACCGTGAAACATTCGCCACTTTCAACAAAGCAGACTCTGTGCTCGGGGAAGCTCTGAAACCTACACAAAATCGTCCCAAGGTGCCATTTTGGTGTATTGTGATGTCTTCAGAGGTCGGGATCGGCTTGTGAGGCGTGGGTGCACAAATCAGGACGACAAGCAGTGGTTTCTAACAAAAAATTCTAAGAAAGCTACCACATCCTGATTATTAAGCTTCACAGGGCACGTAAAAGCTTGGTGTTCTGTACCCTCCATCAAGGAGGCGTAGAGGTGTGTAGGCTGGCTGCCAGCGGACTCTGCTGTGGTCATTGGTTCGTCCCCTTTTTTGCATTGCCATGAGAGATGTCCCAGCTCCCCACATCTGTAGCATCTATACGAGTATCCCTCTCCGGAATTTGTTTTCTTTGCTCTCGCTCAGTCTGATAATGTCCCCGTATATTAATCTGCCGGGTTGTGTTACTCTGAGTGGGTCTTTGGGGCTGGGGATGTGGATTTACTGCTCATCCTTGAGACATGGGTTGCTTCCTATTCCCCATGCGGAGCATTTCATTAGTGGCCTGGTACTGTTCAACTGCCTCCACCAAGGCAATGGCTGTAACTGGAGCGCTGTGGCTAATAACCCTCTTTGCCTCATAGGGCAGTGCCTGTAAGTAACGATCTATCACAATGGCTTCCACTATAGTTGCTGCAGGGGTTTTATTCAGATCAAGCCATTTCTTTGTGATACGTAATAGTTCAGGCATCCGTGCCCCAAATGTGGAAACATTGGGCCATTCCAAACTTAGTGAGTCCTATTCTACTTAATATTTCCTCTTTAAGGACATCATAGTCTTTGGCTATTGTGCTATCCAAGTCTTGAAAAGCTTTCTGCGACTCACCGGACAGGAACGGGGCAAGGATACAAACCCACTAGTCCACCACTGTAATGTCTTGAGGTCGGGATTGGCTTGTGTGCACAAATCAGGACGACAAGCAGTGGTTTCTAACTCAAAATTCTGTATTTAGAAGAAGATAAACTTAACTCCGGCAGAAAAGCCGCTACACAAAATTCTTCAGTTTTCTTCTGGTTCATTGTCTTCAACGTAACATAAAAAACACTCTTTCATCTCCTCTGTTATATAATATAAATACAAGCATGTGTGTATATAATTGAGATGTGTGATTTACATCCACTCCGCCCGCCTAAATTATTTATACTGGGACACAGTGGTAAACAAACATGTTTCATATTCAACCAGTTTCTCCCACTTGCTCTTTTGATACGAGGCACTGAGGGAACAGTGCTCTGAAGGTAAACACTGCAAAATATACTTTAGGTATCTTCCTTACATCCTACTTGTTATCTTTTTTTCTGTTTAAAGGATGCCCTCAAAACATTGATAACAAATATTAATGTATTATAAAAGCATACTGCACTACATTTACACAAGTACTAAAGAACTAATTTGAGGTACTTTGACTTTCATGCCCTTTATACGTCAGCTTCACTACATTAATCTGACAGTTTTAGGTACACAAATTAAGATTTTTGAAAACTAAATATATTTATATATATATATATATATATATATATATATATATATATTATTTTGTCTCGTTATAAATTATACTACCCAACACTTTATACAGGTACAATAAGTTGATTTTGATGGTTTAGTTGTTTTTTTTATGCAAAACCCTTGACAAATCTAAAGATTTTCCATTTTAATAATGTTAATTATTGTAATTTATTAGTAATAACTGCTCTGAATACTTCCTCCACCATTGACTGTGATTCAAGGTGGACTTTAAAGCAAAATCTCACTTGTTGGTTCTTAAAAAGCTAATTTGGCAATGATTTACTGAAAAAGATGAAAGAAATCAGACCTGTTGTCAAATTGTTTCCTTCTACATTGCTCCAATTTTGAACATCCGTTCAGCCGACGTTTCAGCCCAAACAAGCTGTTTCCACCGAGCAGTTAAACATCTCTTATAAAGACAGTACCTTAAAAAGTTCATTGTCATGCTGCGTCGCAAACAAGATTCTTTAGTTTTTAGCTTGCCGTCAAAATTAGTTCAATAAAACTATGTTTGGGTATCACAACATTATGAATAATATCAGCTTTAGATCATGAGAGACACATGAAGCGATGCATGCAGGGAGGTTTCTTTTGGCGATATCACCTCAACTCTGTCGGAAAGGATAAGAATGAACAGGTGGTTGAAGAGGACGAGTACGAGATAAGGATACGACTGATAAAAGCAGATGTACATCTGACACTTCAATGAGTCCGTTTCCATCCATGAGTGGGAATTCAAAGGAAAAAACATCCAAATAATCAAAATATGTTAAGGCTTGTCTGAGGTGGAAAGGTGGGCGTCTGGATAAGAACAATTTACATTTTTTAGTTTATTTTATATGTTCTGCACTCCTCCCACGGCCACTTACATCAAAAGTAACCAGAAGAGGAGTCATACAAAATAACCTCATGAAGGTTAACACCAAACAGGATAATTAAATGTGAAGTAGACTTTCCTCTTTAATAGTGCTTATAGTTAGGGCTGAATCAGGTTTGCACTGGTCGAGCTCCTAGATATGCTGCTATAGGCTAATAGGCTAGTTTTAGGATACACTGAACTCCTATCTCCTCTTCTCTCTCTCCTTATTGATGAATTTACATCTCTCCATTGCTCATTACTAACTCTGTCCAAAGTCCAAAAAAGGACATTCCATATCAATTCTAGTTTACACATGAACCGGTCGTATGATCAAATATTTTTTTCATGCTGTAATTTCACTCATTTAACTAAGTCCTCCACAAACAACACACATGTAATCACTTAGCACAACTATTCAAGCATAACATGTGTGAGTTTAGTTGTTTGGACCGTAATTGCAGATAGTCAAGCTGAAATGTCTTTTCCGGGATTCAGAAAAAAGAGAAAATCAAATGCGCACCAGGTCTCTGCTGATTGGTTAAATGCTACAAAGGCGAATGCTGTGATGTGGGGTGATCTGTACTACTCACAAGATAAAGGGTGTCTATTTGTCATTATTTTTTAAGGTTTGCTGTTCGCAACATGGTGCATTGCCTCAAGTGCAACAAGCCACAGGAGAACATCTCTGTTCATCTCAGGAGGGTGTGCATAAAAGAAAACACATCTGAAGACGAGAAGACTGAGCTCCAGCGAATGAAGTACTCGAGCAGCAAGTGGATCTGTGAAGCCAGGACTTGGGATTACAAGTTTCTGTGTGAGATCCACACAGGCACGGCCGTTTAGCGCTTGCTGGATGAGTTCCTGAAGCGGGGTTTCTTGGTGGACAACATACCAGATGAGTCCGACAGGGTCACTAGTTTTTTTTTACGGACGGCTTTATTCAAACCATTTTTGGTTATATTCAGATATATATTATTTGGTTATGTTCCGTGGGCATCAGAAACGAGGCTGCCGATCCTCCGGATCCGATAACGCCCCCCGCGCTGACAAATCCTTGGCGAATTACTGACGCCACCGCAGAAACGTCAGCGGATACTCTTCCACCCTTCGACAAATGACTCGGACATACAACTACTATATACTATTTAGAGTGTCCATTTAGCCTAATCATTTTGGTTTCCCAAAAACAATACAAAATACAAATAATTTACAAAAAAAAATCAAATCTTTGTTCTTGCCTCTGATTAAATATATACAGTATAATTACAGTATGACATTCTTCTTTGATGATTAGACAAAGAAGTAGTAGAAGTGAAATGCTGCCACCTGTTTGATTGAAGCCAGATCTCTTACATCTCACCTTAAAGTAAAACATCTGAATACTCCTTCCACTGCTGGTAATGAGTCATAGGTCAAGTTCAATTTAGTCAACAGATATGTCTACTGCAACAAGAGTGTGGTATTGTGAGTCTATGACTCCCATCACTGCCGCAGAAGAGACTTGTTTGACAAAACACATATGTCACTTCATAAGGCTCACGAATCGGGTTTTTGTGGTGCTTTTCTTCTAAATGTGGCAAATCCCCAGTGCCACCATCACTCCCCTGCTTGTCGTGGCTATATGGAGATGACTTCCTGTCGACTATGTGAACTAAGCTGCTTCAGAATTAAAAATGGTCTAAATTGAACTTCTGCTGGGTAGGTGTGACAGAGACACAGTGTGGAGGAGGGAAGTAACCGTGACCACTAACTCGCAAAGTCAACAGTGAGTGATGGATACTGATATAGAGAGACTGTTTCTGGAAACCATCAGCCGAGTAATGCTTTTAAGAGATGATTTTTCTTTTCGTTGTCTTTTTCCCTCTTAAAAGTAACCTGTGAGAACAAAAGAGGAGATATATGAACAGGCCTGCACTAAGCAGCCACAGTAGAAGCTGTGAGGCTTAAACAGAGAATTTAATTGGAACTGCTCACAGATTAATTAGTTGACTAAAAAACTGATTATCTGCCATCACCTGCAAAACCTTGATTGTACACAAGATCAAGCTGTGCTGTCATGACTTTAAACCAAAGCTAGACACATACATAATAATGACAATAAGCAATTTAAACAACACAAAACAAACATTGACAAATAAACTGGAACAAACATGAGGGCCCTCCCACTGTTCCAAATGAAAGTGTCAAAAGCACAAAAATAAACACTGCCGGACGCAATAACATTATTTGTTCATATGTTGTTCAGTGGTTTGATGCTTTGAGACCTCAACAATCAAATGTAACTCACCAAACTGTCAGAAAGTACAGCATTGTGTGTACTAATAGTTTCGTGAGCAAACATACCATCCTAAACATTAAAAGTGAGCCACAAATCAGCCGCCGAGAGTACACAGCAGTGTGTGTACCGGTAGTTCCGTTAGCCATTGGCCAAACACACAAACATAGAAGAAGAAACAAATGAAATACATCAATACATTAATAAATACAGGCATACATATACATCCCACAATGTTACTGTACATGGTGATTATTTATTATTGATTTATTATATTTCACCCGACCTGTCGTTTCCATCCATCCGGTTTATTACTCCTAATGCTGATGTGTGCTCCCATACAACGCCTGAGGGCTATCTGTGTGTTCTATTTGCTCTAGTTAAGATGTTCTGATTGATATCGCTTATATCTGCATACAGTAACTTCAGCCTTTATTAACAGACTCAACTGTGCTTTCATGCACAAATATGAAATAAAAAACTCCAAACTGCTGAGAAGCAGTTTTAAAATACTCAAATTATTAAACTTTAGCTGAGAATACTCAGTCAGTGCAATTCAAAAAGATTCAAGTATACAAAATAAACTTTTTTTTCTGATTACCTTATCAGTAGTAAGGTAAATACTGAAAAACATTGTGCTTTCATGAAACCTTAGGTGTAACACTGACAGGGTTGCAAAATTACGGGAATATTCAAAGTTGGAAACTTTCCACGGGAATTTACAGGAATAAACTGGAAATGTTGGGGTAATTTAACTGTATTTACCTTGTCATAAGCAGACATGCATACAAAAATTTAAAATACAACTTTTAAAAATGACATTTTTGACTTTTTTGACATTTTGTGAGTAGAACTTTATTCTTTCATCGAACAACAAAAACATGAACGTTGAATACAAAAGGTGTATTCCCTATGATCACCAACCCCCAACCAAAAAGTTTTTCCCTGAATCCTTTCAGGTCTAAATGCTTTCTTCCTGGACCTCATCAACGTCCTCCTCACTGTCCACTTCCTCAACATCTGACTGCTCGTCATCTTCAGTGTCACTGTCCAAGCTTGTTGAGGATGGCTCTGTGTCAGGCTCAAAGAGCCTTAGGTTTGACCAGATGGCCACCAATTTTTCGACCCTTGCATTTTATATTTATTAATAATATATTTACCCCAGTAATATCATCAAAACTTACCTGAGTCAATGTAGTCATTGTGCTCAAATGCAGTAGTGTGGCCTCAATAGCCCTGCTGTAGTGTGATAAGTTGCCCAACTCGCGCTTGTTGATGGACCCCGAAAGCCGCAAATAATCGAGGTGATGGTGTACTTTTGTGTGGACATACATACGTCCTACTCTCACTGCTGTAAAAAAGTTAGTCTACTGTATACAAATAAACTTGGTGTTAAAATGAACATCAATATGCTAGGTGATGACAAACAGTGTTTGGAAAGTTCCCTTTCTACATGAACTAGTTCAGTTCATAGTTCACATATTTTAAAATGAACTAGTTCAGTTCATAGTTCATAATTCAAAATGTTAAACTAAGTTCACAGCTCCAAAAAATTAACTAGTTCAGTTATTTTTTTCAATATGTTGCGAGCTATAATTGAAATCTCTGTCTGCAATACCGCTCTTGGCCTCTACGCAACTCGGGGCTCTCACACTTGGCAGGCATAGGGCTGAAACGTTCAGACACAACACTGATGACAAAGACGTTCAAAAACAACAGAACGGTTTACGTTTATGTCTCTGGCAGACAATGTTCCCAACCAGCTGCATTCAGGGTCCAGGTGAGCTAGGCGTGCATAGTCTTGTTCTCAACTACATTTAAACCTGTTATATGCTTTTGCAAAAAAACTTAGGCACATTTTTTTTTCTTCAAAAGTCCCGAGCCAAAATTCCCATGGAAACTTTCCGCCCCTTTGCAACCCTAAACACTGACATAGACCTGAGTTTGGAGGAATTAATAATGGGAGAACTGAGGATGTTTTTTGCTACTGACAAGAGTCTCAAAGTCTGGAGTCATAGTAGACAAGGCAACTCTTAGGTCATAGTAGTGAGGTCATGCTCTATGTCAGTCTATTCCTGTGTTTTGTCTTCAGCTGAGAATACTACACAACAGAGATAGGTAGTGCTGAGTAGTGTAAGAAAATAATAATACTTACATTTTATATAGCGCTTTTCTAAGCACTCAAAGACACTTTACATAGGCCAGAGACAAACAGAACAAAACAAACAGAACATTTTGGGTAAAAAAATGTATATAACTGGAGAAGCTGTGCGGAATGAGTCATGTAGTGGAGGGTAGGGTGCAGGGGTTAGCAGGTGAAGGCGAGTTTGAAGAGGTGGGTTTTGAGGGCTTGCTTGAATGATGATAGGGTGGGAGCCTGACGGATATGGATGGGGACAGCGTTCCAGAGGGGGGGTGCAGCAGCTGAGAAGGCCCTGTCACCTGTGATGGTCTTCAGAGTGTTTGCACCGGCCGACGGGTTGGGGCTTGGAGGGGGATGAGGGCTGAAAGGTAGGGAGGGCCAATGTTGTTTAGGACTTTGTAGGTGGTGAGTAATATTTTAAAGTCTATCCTGTATTTGACCAGGAGCCAGTGAAGGTTGAGTAGGAACGGGGTGATGTGGTCATAGTGGCGGGTGGAGGTGAGCAGTCGAGCGGCAGAGTTCTGAACATACTGAAGATTATTGAGGATTTTGTTGGGAGAGCCATAGAGGATGCTGTTGCAGTAGTCAAGTCTGGAGGTTATGAGGGCATTGATGAGAATTTCAGTGGTGGTAGAGAACAGGGAGGGCTGGAGGCGTGCAATGTTCGAGAGGTGAAAGAAGGAAGGCATTGGTAATAATAATAATAATCCATTTAATTTATATAGTGCTTTTCTAGATACTCAAAGACACTTTACATTATACACCGTAGACACAGCTACGGGGAGCAATGCAGGGTTAAGTGTCTTGCTCAAGGACACATCGACTAGGGCGGGGATTGAACTGCCAACCTCTTGATTGAAAGACGGGCATGCTAACCACTGACCCATAGTCGCCCCACAAATTGGTGATGTGTTTGGCGAGGGGTAGAAAAGAAAGGGTGGAGGTCCGCAAAAAAACACCAAATATTGTTAAGGAGCGTGAATAGAGGGCACTTCGCTGCATAAAAAAAAATAAAAAAGATTTTTTTCTTAACATTTTGTTTTGCCCATGCGAACCCACCAGTTGAGAATCACTTCTCTATTGGATGCCCTTGATCTTACAAAGCAGAACAAGGGCTCATTTAATTGCTTCCTCTGTTCCTGTTGTGTTTATCTGACCGCTTTATGGAAATGTTACAGTTTCAACCTTGTAAGCAAGTAAAAGTGTTTTTCAGTCTGCCATGTAACATTAAAATCACAAAAGCAGTTTAAATAAGAAAGTTGAGAAAAAGATATCCAAACAAAACATATGAAAGACCACAAATATGTGATATTTTTACTTGGCAGCTCATATTTACAATTAATCCAACAGGACTTGAATGTGGCGTTACTTGTGGTTTGAAAGTTAACATGGTGCCTGTACAAGGTTGAGTGTGAGTGACAGCTCCATCAGCAGGCAGCCTCATTTATCTATATTTAAAAAGACATCTGCCCCTTTCCTCTCCTTTACACTGGAGAACAGAGAAAAACATCAGCATGAGTCATCACACACCTGTGGAGAACGAGCAAGCCTCAATGATGATATTACAATCAAACCCTACGTTTACCCTTACGTTATGACAATGACGTCTCGTGTTGTTTGTTAAAAGAGTATTCTAGTGGTGTTTTTCTTTTCCTTTTTTGCATGTTTTCCACACAACTAATTATCTTGTTGACCTCACTGTGGAACATTTAGAGTTGGAGTTAAACAAGTCTGGTATTGTCTTAATGTGGTGCCATGCTTTTCAGGATGGAGGTAGTAAACAAAGAATGGGACCCAAATGCCGACTCACGGGGTGAAGTAATTTTATTTATTTAAAAAAAGGCGGAGAGATCACGAGGAACGAAGTCGCAATAGAAACAAACAAACAGACACTGGGAAAGGAGACAAACAGTGTGTAAATACACTGGGAAGGTTCAGACAGGGCAGACAATCACAAGGGCAGGAAGTGAAAAACAAAAGCCCAAGACGTGACAATGCTATGTCTGTCACGGCTCTGGTCAATCTGTCGGTAGACCACTTTGGGATCAAATGCCCGAAAATTTGGTTCAGACATTCATGTTCCCTTCAGGATGAATTTGAAAAACCGTTGGTGATCTCTTTTTTATAATGCTATCATCAAGTCAATACAATATTTTGTACAAACAAATTACATTTGCATTTTTAGATTTTCTCCATTTCCGTTTCGACGCTCGAATGGTAGCTCTCTCGGCGCGCACTGAGTAAGACAACCACGGAGCTGGAGAAGACTTGCAAACCGGTCGTGTCTTAAGACGACAGAGAGAATCAAGAGACGAAGACAGAGTAGAGACGAGTGTCTGTGGCAGAGTTAGGATGCATGAGTGCAAGAATCAGTTGAAGGGAGGGCACCATTTGTCTATTGTGTGTTATCTTTAGATGAAACATACTATGTTTTCTGTGTTGTAAGATTTGATTACTGCTTCATAAGGCTGCATACTGTTTTGGATTTCCTATTAACTCCATTTGTAAGCTAGCAGCATGGCCATAGTTACGCTTATGCTGTTTAGTTTTTTTAAGAAAGCTTGTCCACATGCAAATGTTTTCACAACTATTACAGAGATAGATTAGCATGAAAAGTCGATGATGTTCTTCAAAAACAAATTCAAGGCAAAAAACACAAAAGATCTGCATGCGTTAATATTACTAGTATGACTTATACATTACAATGTTTACTAATATTTGAATAAAATCATTACTAACAGCTGGAGAGAAGATTCAGGGAGAAGTGCTACTGATGTCCAAACTCAGCTGAAGAATCAGCATCCTCCAATTTAAGGTCTCCGCCAAACATTTGTTGTGTGAGTGCGGCTGAAAAAACCCGTCGCCATCTTATCTTCCTCTTCAATTCCTCCATCTCTGTGACTCCGTCCTCCATCTTCTTGCCAAATAAGCTCTCTGAGCTCTCTGCTCTTTTTCCTTCGGAGATAGACGTCCACCAGGATTCAAGTCTTTGGTGGTCTTCTTCTGCAGGAGCGTCATATTTGTCCTGGCAGGCCTCATTGCTCTGGCGGACTTTAGCTCTTTCGCTCAACAGCTGGCTTTGGGACTGCGAGCTGTTTAAAGAGATTGAATCTTTTTCTCCAGTTGGTCTAGATTGTTTTTGTGTATCTGAGCTCTCTGTCTTTCAGGTCCAAGTCTTTGGTGGTCTTCTGCTCAAGAGCGTCATATTTGTCGTGCCAGGCCGCATTGCTCTGGCGGACTTTAGCTCTTTTGCTCAACAGCTGGCTTTGGGACTAAGAGCTGCTCAAATACACTGTGACTTTTGGGGGAGTTCCTGGATGGCCCTGAGGACAGCCATCCCTGTTTCTCTGGTTATTTATTCAATCCATGGCACTGTCTGTAGCAGACTGGAGTGGTACGGTGAAGACTTTGGCGTCTCTTGAAGACGTTGGGGGTCTGTAAAAGACTTTGGTGTTCTGAAGTAGACTGTGGCTGTCGGTAATAGACTGGTTTTATTGGTACATCGTCTGAAATAGATTGAACTGTATTTCAACGGATGATGAAGTCGGTGTTGTTTCAGGAAGCTCAACACAGTTCCCTCACTGACACTATTTGATCCAAACTTCTGTTGCCTTTATTGTAAAAACTTCAGACATTTATTCTCCAGACTTTTGTCACTCTGATTATTCATTCAATAAAGTCTGTTGTTTTTCTTGCAAAATCTTTATTCACCTTAACCCTCAAAAGATGACAATTTAATTGTTTGCCTTCTGCTGCAGTGAATCACTTTAAATTCTCTTCCTGTGATTTATCACATTTGGTTTTATAATTTGTAAGGTAAACATAAAGTTTTCGCAGTTCATTAGAGCTGTCTGTCAACGGCTAATCTCGAATACTGCTGGTAATAATAATTTAATTAGCGTGCGGTCGTGACCAATAGTCAATAGAATATAAAGGACTTTGGGCTGCTCTGTCTTCCTGAACAAAATGTCACATTGTTTGCTAATTACCATAAAGCTGCTTTGTCGAATTATCCCCTTAGAAGTAGAAGTCTATTGGTCTTTTTCTTCTGAACACAATGAGATAACACGCTTTGTCTAAATGTCTATTTCACTAAATTCAAAATGGCGAAAAATCTAAGTAGGCAGAGCTTAATGCTCTCTTTTACTTTTTTGTAGAGCAAACAAAACTTGTGTGCCAAATTTTAGGGTCAATCAATTGTGTGTGTTTTCAATGAGTTACATACCCTTACAACTGGAGCATATGTCTGTCGACAGACAAAGCGATACCTTCCGGATGTAACGCTCTGCATTAATGCAGCGACGAGTGGATTACCCTACCTATTTGTAACGGGTCCGTGTTACCCTCTCCCCCTAGCACAGAGACTCAAACTAGTTTAAGGATCTTTATTAGCTGGGAGACAGTCGTGCTCTCGGCCTTGCCCCTGAGCGCCCTCCTGTGACCGTCTTTCTGCTCCCGTCACGGCAACGTCCATTCCCCCTCTCTTTCCGTCCTACTGCCATTTTATAGAGAGCAAATCATTAGACTCAGCTGAGGCCAATTAAGCCTGCACCTGGTACTGTTCCCTGAGCGCACTCCCCCAATTCCCCTCTGCAGCTGAGCCTAACCACGCCCCGCCACCACATTATTCAAATGTTAACACTGTATCGGTTTAACTAATTGATCTCACTCTTGGTTTGATTTATATTCAATAACTATCCACTTACTGTTTAACAAGCACAAACCTGATACAATGTGATAATCACAAAGACATTTATTCATCATGTGTATGTAAACTTGCAAATACAATTCATGGAACAAATCAAGCTAATACAATGACTAATTTAAAGGATCACTGCTCAAGTGAACAAGCTGGTGGGGCTCGTCGGGAGTGAAGACTTCTGCTCGGATGGCAAGAACATAAAAAAAGTGTGCAGGAAAATATTGACGGCACTGAAATTGTTCACAACGACGAGTTAATCGTGGAGTCGTTGAGGCCCAGACTGCCAAGCTGTCTGCAGCCTTCATCAAGAGGAGGGAGGACATCAAGTGGTCCCTGGTCGTGTTCCCGATCCTGGCTTTTGTGTGCCTGATGCTGCGTTCACACCAAAAGCTTTGCGAAAATTCACATGAGCCTCGTCTGTTTGTGTTTTTTTATACGCAAATCTATCTACGTACTATATAACTTATTTTATAAACTCATCAGCATTTCTGTTTATTATTCATGCATAGCATCTGTGAAGCCATATCCATAAAAAACTACTACCATTAACACCTATAGTATCTTTAATGCAACTCAGTTAAATTGAATGTTTTCTGTGCTGCAGATATCTTGCTACTGGTGACTCATTTAGGACCATTGCCAACAGCTTCCCTGTCGTGGTCTCCACTGTCTCTAATATTGTCCCAGATGTTGCCACAGCTATTTGGGACTGTCTTGTGGAGGAGTTCATGCCTGTGCCTACCACAGAGGACTGAAGGTCAATTGCTGTGGGGTTTGAAGAGCGTTGGAATTTTCCTCTCTGCTGTGGAGCATTGGATGGAAAGCATGTGGTCCTCAAAGCCACTGCCAATTCAGGATCCCAGTTCTTCAACTACAAAGGGAACCTTCTAACCGGTTCTCCTGGTAGTAGTTGATGCGCAATATTGTTTCCGGCTGATTGATGTTGGGGGCTACGGCAGAATCAGTGAAGGTGGGAGTCTGGCCAACTCAGCTTTTGGTCAAGCACTAACATCTGGCAACCTCCAACTGCCTGCTGACCTGTCACACCACTACTGTCTCTCCCGAAATCGGCTGGTTGTGGAGAATGCCTTGTGGATCCTTTCTTCTCAGTGGAGGATGTACAGACGTGCCATTGAGCTCCAACCAGAAATTGCTGAGAAGTGTGAAGGTGTACCTGCATAACTTCCTGCGGAGGACAACCCAAACTGCAGTGAGCATACCGGTTGGAGAGGTGGAGCCACTGTCAGATCTTGGAAGAATTGCTGCCAATAACTCAGCAAAAGAGGCCATCAGGGTGAGGGAGGCCTTCACATCCTTCTTCTCTGCTGAAGGAACTGTCCCATGGCAAGACACCGTGTAATGCCTGAGCACGTCCAAAACGGCTTTTTTAAGAGCCAATCACACATTACTAATTATCAAACGTTTCTTTGTTTGTTAAGAGTTTTCTTGTAAAACTAAAATAAAGAACATGGAATAAATAACCATAAAAAAAGTGCATTTATTACAACAGTGATAAAGTAAAACATCAATTTAATTCTCTTCCTTTTAACAAAAACATTTATTATCATAACACATTGATGAAATACTGGTTCGTTCCCAGGAAAGATTGTCCCCCAGACATTTATTCCAATGTTTCCAAATTAAGTGCTGGCTTCATAAATAATGTTGCGTATTTGAAATTTGACATAATCTTTTTTCTTTTGTTTCTTATGTGGTCTAGGGAAGTTAGGTGACTTGCTCAGATTGTTTTGTTTGTTATTTTGGGCCAGGCTCAACCTGAAGAAGTTATGACACCGAGTGCACAATAAACAACCATTGTTCATTACAAACTGCAGCATTGGTCCTAATTTGGGAGGTGGGGAGACCAGTCCGTATGCTACGCTCCGGCTCCCCGAGGCCGGGCGGAACACTCTCCAAGCAACATCTTTCTTTGTACGATTTCTATACTCGTACGAAGAAGTGTTGTAGAGCTCGGGGTGTCCGCAAACGGTAACTATGAGTGTGTCCTCCATTTTTTTCTGATTCAACAACGGCAGGACAGTGATGACGGCCGGAGCATCTCAACGCTGATTGGCTGCGTCGTGCACATTTTTTGCAGCCATTTTACCTGAATTCTCATTAAACAAAATCATGTAACTCCACTGGATTTGCTTGACTGCCCCAAACCGGTCATGCTTGATGAAAGTCACGGCCTGAGGATATCGACAAGCCTATTTTCACTCATTGCGAAAGCAAATCAGCGTTACGTGACAAATGGCGTCGGCTTTACATAACATTTACACGACGTGGTCTACACTTCACGTAGAGAAACATGATGCATGTTGTTGAGCGTGTCGTCTAGCGCCACACGGCGGATACAGGAACTGGTGGAGTATTTGCAAAGCGAAATTTTTCACGCAGGGAAAAAAACATGCGACTGGCGGGCAAACGTTCTCGGCCGAGCAAACCGCCGTCCTGCCAGCACCCCCCGGCCGTGCGAGGACCCGTTCATCGCTGCTTGCAAGCTCGGATTTCTTTGCTTCTCCCATTATATTCATGGCAGCAGGATAGCAACTGGTTTTGTATTTTTCCAGCAGTTTTAGTTGTATAATTGAAATGTCGTTTCATATGAAGCGTGAGCAGCTCCAACACTTGTTACAGGAATGTGTTCCTCTTCTGCCTTTCAATCAGTCGGTTTCTCTGCCTTTAATAAATTCAAATTAATGTGACGCAGTTAATTTAATAAGATACAATCTGATGATGCAATGTCAGACAGATGGTTTTGCGATCCTATCAGCAGGAAACATCTGCTGCTGCGTCTGGTTTCTCTTCCCACCGATCACCGTCTGAACTCTCGCAGAGAGATGGTGAGAAAATGAAACAGGATCAGGCAGAAATCAATGCTAACATGAGTCGTCGTGGCAACTGGTCTCATTCGGAGAGAAATGTAATAAAAGCCAAACAGCTGACCAAAATAGATTATTTTTAATTTGCACAATGATCTACTCAGCGTATTACTATGGAGCAGTAGTGGAGAAAGTATTTAGATCCTTTTCTTAATAAAGGTACTCAAACAACACAAAAAATACTCAATTACAAGTCTTGCATGGAAAATGTTACTTGGTAATATATGCAGTTAATCTGCTGATTTCATACAATCATCACATCTAAAAATCCCACAGGCACCAAAAGCACCACGCGGTGCTCGATGTTGGAGCGTAACTTTGCACCATCTTTATCAAATATTCATGCTAAATCCTTAAATTCCTACAGAATCCTCCATTAATAAAAACTTCAAAGTTCAGACTTCAGGGCTCAATAACGGAGGCAGATTCTGATATTAGCAGAGAGTATTAGAGATATTAAATGTCCTGAAATAGGACGTCACTCAATTTGGCATCTTCGAGCCATGAATGAAGACATTCAACTATTTATTTGATCTAAATCTGGGAGGGATCAGAGACGTAATGACAGACAGATGTTGAGGGAAAATGGTTTTCATGTAAGAAAACGACATGCACCTACACAATCGTTTTCAGGTTGTTTTGGTAAAGATGTGAGTCCCTAACTCCCTCCCTCCTTACTCTCCAAATTTTACTCTTTCAATTCAATTTGGTCTTTTAAGGTCTAATTATTGTATTTATTAATAACGTGTTTTATGGAAATCCAATAGATCAATTGTCTCAATGAAATAACCAGAGCTTTGTACACAAAATTAGTATTTAATGAAAAACTGTAATGCTATTAAATATTCAGATGTTTTACTTATTTGTCACATAACTTCCATATTTACAGAAACGCATCTTCCGCAATTATCTGAAACTAAACCACAATCTTTTCCTAAATCTCACCAAGTTGCACTGATCATTTGTGAAGCTGGACATTTGTCGGTAAAAGCACAGAAAATAATCAAATAACTTTTCTGAAGATATACAAATCGTTATTATACCGATAATATCTGTGTTTGTTTGGTTTTCAGTCAGATGTATCCGAGTTTTCAAATCTGTTTGCCCGCCTTAACTATGACTTGGATGTTGATGTTCAAGTCAGAATCTCATTATTACGAGAACTCTGGTGTGACCTGAATGCAGCATGTGAGAACGTGATCAGGACGTTCTTGGAAAAGAGCTTTCAGCAACGTCTCCCTGGATAAATAAAGCTGAAAGATGACTTTTGTCTATATATCAATATACTTACAACTTAACGTACCTGTAACTCTTCACGTCTTATCGTAGTTAAAGTAATTGCTTCCTCTCATCCTCTGCAGGTATTTAAAACTTGAAAAGTCCACAAAACTTTCAGTACACTTTTTACTCAGACCATAACAATATTATTGTTATTTCCAGCACAGAATGCAAATTCACTTTTTCTGAATGCTGCAGCAGCACGACTCCCTGAAACCCTGAACCGTATCAGGCTGAGCCAGCTGAAACCCTGAACAGCCGGCCGAGCCTGCGCATGTATTTACACTCCAGGACCTCCATCACCGCCTGCACAGAGGAGAGTTTGCATGAGAGAGATGAAGAAGAGACGGAAAGAAAGTTATCTGGGTTTTTGTGACCTAATAAAACTCAAGTTCACATGAAGCTCATCACTTTCTTGCTGAATCATTGACTTATAGTGGTTACAAATTAGAGCCGTTTCCATTTACATCAGAAAGTTGCTGTTTGTTGCCAGAGGTAACTACTCAGTCATCCTCATAATTGTCCACATAATTCACTTAAGTGACACTGCAACACAGAGGACAGAGCAATGACCTTAATTATTATTTCATGTCATGAAAATGGAATCAGTGAAACTGAAACAGATTCATTTTGATAAAACAACTATTTGATTTGGATTTTCACTTGATGACATACTTTGTAACAAATTGAGTTTTTCATACACAAATAAATAAATAAAATATGAATTGCATTATTTGTCCTGTTATTGACTTGCAAAATACAGAGAAGTGACTGAAGGGAGGAGGTATTTTCATGGGGCCATAAAGATCTTTGTGTGCAGTGAAAATGTCATTTATTTTCTGTTCTCGTCTACTTCCTGTCGATTCTTCTCTCTGATGGTCTTGTTTACTGATGAGCACGCTGATAATATTATCATCATTACTATTCTGACAGAACATGATAAGGAGAGACATCGAAATAAAAGCTTGATACTTACAAATGTTTATTTATTTATTATTTTTTTATAATTTAGTGTTTTGAGGAGTAAACCTTAACAACCATATAAATGAAATTAAGAACATTAGTTTGTGAGGAAGAAACCAAAGCACAACATAAACTGTGTCAAGTCTCTTTCCTCCTAAGACCCTTAAGGAGTCACTTTCCTTTAAGGACGCCTTGATGTGTTTGTATTCAGCTTCTGGAGTTCTTTAGGAAGGTCGTCGTGCTGTCGTTTGATGGTGTTTTTCTCTGCTCTCGGAGTTGTAGATACTGCTCACCCTGGAGTGCGTTACTGAGCACTAAAGAGTGACTCTGTCAACCTATCGCAGTGTTTTTGTCCTCGTATGTTTGTTCTTGTGAGACCTCGTTGTCCAGGTCCCGATGATGATTTTGCAAGGTGTTATTCTGTCTGGTTAGAACTTTTCTCTCTGGCTTCAGGGATTTAGAATTTACCTTGAATGCATCCAGAACTATGAGGTTGTTGTTCAAAACCTGGATATTTGTTCCTGCTCATTCATCGTTCTGTCGCATCGAGGTGTCAGTCTGTCCCTTCGGCACGTCCTATTTCGTTGTCCAGTCTTCTTTGTTTAGAAGCTTGTCGGAGGCCTCAGCGTGGGATTTAATCAGGACTTCCTTTTGTGCCACCAGGTTTTTCTCTTCAGCTTCCAGTTTAACGTGATTGGTCTTGAAATATTCAGCGATATTGTTCATTTCCGTTTCAAAGCTTCAATGCGACCCAGTGTTTTGCAGCACACGCCACCCCAGATCTTCACTTTGTCATCGTCTTTGTTGAGGCGCTGGAGTTCCTGCTGCAGGCCGCCATGTTGATGGCTTTAGTCTCCAACTGAAGCTTGCATTTCCTCGTTTGTTTCCTGCATAGCTTTTCCATACTTGACCCGTTTGTGCAACTCCAGAATTTCATGTCGCAGAGTCGTTTTTCTGGCTCATTGCGTCTTTGTCAGCTTTCACGACCTTGCTTGACCCAACAAAGCCTGCTCCTCTGTGTCCTTTGAGCTGCAGGAGTTCCTTTTGCAGCTTCGCCCCGCAGCTCTGTGCGCAACTCCTGAATCTCGTGTTGCAGAGCAATATATTAATATAGAACATTAAAAGGCAAATTGAAGTACTCTTTTATTTAACCCAATAGAACTTCTCATGAAACGATAAACAGGTATCATGGGGGGACACAATAAAAAGGCTCAACTTAGTGAGAATTAGTGAGTCGTTAATGAAACATGAATACAAAAATAAATAATGGAGCTATGAACTTCTTCTTCCCGTTCCTGAGACATGTGAGCCTTGTCCGTTGAAGGCAAGTCTGAAAATATTTTACTCTAACTAAAGTTCTGAGATGTTCTGATGGCTGAAATTTGCCTTGGTATAGTTTTCTCCTGGTTCCTGGATGAAATCCAAATGATCCATGTCGTATTATTCAGACATTTCTCCTGGTTCCTGTATGAAATCATACTGATGATCTGTTCCTTCTTGGGCCTCCCTCCTTGCAGCGCAGTCCTCCGCCTCCAGGATGACGTTGAACATCTCCCGGGTTGTCAGTCCTGGCCTTGGTGATGTTCCTCCTGACCTTACCGGTGTTACGGTTATAGTTACTTTGGGCTAGGAGGTGGACCAGGTCTAATATTATCTGGACTGATGTTACCAGGGGATGGGTGATGGAAGGGTTGAGGGGAGGAGGGGCAAGTGGAGGTTGGTTCTGGGGATTGGGTATAGATGCTGGGTGCAGGGGATGGGAGGGAAGGGAAGGGCAACATCTGGCGCAGGTCAGGAAGATGCCGATGGGGTTGGCGGAGGAGGTGAGGAGGTCCCACAATTGGAGCACGTCTGCCCATGCGCAGACAGGACAATGTGTGGAAATTAAATTGTAAATTTTTCTAATTACTTTTAACTGAATGGAATTAACTCATTTTAAACGAGCAAAGTACATTGTAAGATTAAATTAAAAAAGATACGTAGGCCTCATTTAACACATTGAAATGTATTAAATAAACTAGATCAAGACATGTAACATCTACACGGGGGCCAAATCATCTTTTTCACTGTTTCACTGCCGGCGGCAGCAGATTAGGATTCACACGAGAGCGAGTCGCCATCAGCTGCTGCTGAGGGAGGACGTGGGAGTCCAGATGTGATGCATGTTGACGCTTCAAAAGACGGATAAAAACAACACTGGAAGCATTTACATTTTGTTTTACTTCAGTAGAAGAATGTAAACATTGAGTATAACACTTTGTAGCATTTTCATTTTTACTAAAATAAATCTGTGTCAGCAGTAAAATATATTTTAAAGAACTGAACCAGAAAAAGTGTCCTAAGAAGCTTTTCACTGTTAAAGCCCAACCTTTACTGGATTTTGTCAGGTTGATACAAATATTGAGATTTGCGATTCTTTTAAAATTCTAATATATCTGCATTAAAAAAAAATATTTTACATAAACCAATAATTGTTTTCGATATGTGTTTTCTGACCTTACGCCCGTATCAGCAGGACGATGTAATTCGTCTGTTTCAAATCAGAGAAATAAAGTTTTTTGATGAGACAAGCTACTAAAACAACTTGGTGAGAGAAAAATTATGGTTTGGGTAAAAAAAGACCTTTTGTTGTCGTAGTTTACAATAACAATTACAATCAATTGCCACCATTTTTCATGTACATTTATTTTTTTTATTTTCCTTTTAATAATAGTAACAGTTCTATTGTATTAGTAATAATGTTGAGGTTTGGAAAAATAAACATTGTTAAGGTGCCACTAATTGTGACAGCAGTTCTCACTATTTTAAAGGTTTTTAAATGTTTGTTGTTGTTACACTAATTTTAGCCACAAGAAGCAGAAGAGCGCCACTACCCCCTGTTTTAAATAGGACTAAAATGTATGTTTTTGTCCAGAGTTTTAATTGCTCCATGTGCTATAACCTAATCTAATCTAATATGTTTAGTGTTAGCAAGTTATGTAACATTACTGGTGTGTCTTTCTTTTGACTAGGAACAAAAAACGGGATCCTGGCAACATAAGAAAAACACTGACAAAATGTAAGGAGCTTAGAAAGATTATCATCGAAAACATATAGACACATGAAAACAAAAAATGTAGATCAAACTTCGGACATGGAGCACCAGAATTATTTTTCTCACTTGGTTTCAACCAAGGGCAACCTTTTTACAAAGTAATAAAAAAAAGTTCATTTAGGAGAAGGTTTTCTTTTCAGCTCCCGAATAATATGGCAGCAAGTAAAAGGCCTCTTCTCTAGCTGAAGGATAGAAGTTCCTTTGTGTCACAGAAGAAGAAATCATTGCCATAGAAAAAAGGCTTGAGCAAGATCTTCAAAGCCGAATGTGTGTGTGTGTGTGTGTGTGTGTGTGTGTGTGTGTGTGTGTGTGTGTGTGTGTGTGTGTGTGTGTGTGTGTGTTGTGGCAAGTGACTAAAACCTGGGCCCTATTTCTTGTACGTTGCTCAACTAAGTCGATCCTATTAGCCAGCTAAAATGAACAACATGATTGAAATCAGGCTATACCGGTTTCTCAAAGGCTCATCCGCACTCAAACCATCTCGTTAATTTGAGCCAGACATCAGTTCACAGGATAGTTGCGCGTGCCCGTCCGACTTCAAAAGGGGGAAGCGTCGACCACAGAAACCATGATTTACCCCCAGCACAAAGGCAAATAAACTCAAAGTAAGAGCATCTTTTTCTCCGCTGACGAGCAGGAGATGATCATGAACGTATATGAGAAATTCCAAACCATAATCATGGCAAAATCTAATCAATTCATTCACTTCACTCGCACTGGAGAGGGGGTGTGGCTTATCTCCATGGAAACATTCATAACTTCCGCCATCCACCATGGAAGAAATAACCACTATTTCTGCTTTATATTTGTTGTGGAAATCCCACAAACATCGGAACATCTAATGCCCTTGTGTCTGGGTTCATAACATTAATATCATATATATATATATATATATATATATATTTATACATAACATCACCCGTATGCTCACACAGCTCGGTGATTTTCACCGACTACGTCTAGATAAGTGGATGAACATCCTCTTTATTCACCAATCACATCCATTCGTCTGTGCATTGACTTTCATGGAATATACTCACAACTCTTTTGGTGTGAACGCAGCATCAGTATTGGGAAAATGTATCATTACACACATTACACAAACAAGTAGATAATATAGATGTGTATATTCATGTATGTGGATACGACCATATATAACTTTTATTGCATTTACACGGACATGGCCAGGGAATGTAATGAACACATCCATGAGTTCCACCAAAACCACGGCATACAGCGGCTTTCCCGATGTTCTGCATCGCCAACACTGTAGAACAATGTACCACACTGTAGAACAATGTACCACACTGTAGAACAAGGCTCTGCGTACAGTCTGTGAGAGAGTCAATGCTGCGGCGTGTGGTGTTCAATGTACGGCTCGAGAAGGTCTTTAATAAATGATTCCTTGTGGGCAGAATGGATAGCGCTCGTATAGGAAGTCATCACGTCATAAGAACTCTCTCCCTATGAAACGCTAATCTAACTAATATCGCTCCTTCATCAATTAGGAAGGGAGCTGCCATTTTCTTCAGGGGGAGTGGCCAGTTTATCCAGCTAGACTGAATGAGCCTGTGCTGGTTAACATTTTAGGATGTGTTGCTATGGTGATTTTGCCAAACTTGCTTCGAGGAACCGAAAACCCTGACTTGTGTAATCTGATCCGGAAAAATTATCCAGCTAACTACGTTAGCCAGATACGAGAAATAGGGCCCAGCTGTTGTTCTCTGTTGTGGCACAACCATACAACAGATTCATCATGACCAACAAATTGTCATTTGATGAGTTGTTGAACAGCGTTTGGATCTATTTCCAGAAACGCAGTCAACGTCATTTCAACCTGCTGACTTGTGTTGTGCCACTAAACACCCACTCCAGTAATCAACCGGCCGTGTGCGACTCTGTTCCACAACTAGAACCTGTAATCAGAGCGAGCACCGTCAGGGTCACGGCCGTACCCGACGCAGCTGGAAACAGTTTAACATTATAAAATCAACAGAACGGAGCCTAACCGCCATTCTAATAAAACAAAACTAAACTGTTGATAACGTCAGTCTACTGCTTTGAGCAGTTGCCAGGCGACCAGCAGATTATCCATGAAGTAACTGGTCGAGGCCAAGAAAAAGCCTGAAGCTGAACTCCGTAAAAAAGACAAATATGTGGTAAAGTCAAATAATGCAGAATTTAAATTAGAAGGTTTTTGCCCCTAAATGTCTTCAGTTGTATTTCGGCAGCTGATTCCGACGTCTCTGTGGTGTTTTTAGATATTATGTAATCATTTTGGAAGATTTCAAGATTGAGTATTATCCATCCATCCATTATCACCCGCTTATCCGGGGTCGGGTCGCGGTGGCAGCAGGTTCAGCAGGCCGACCCAGGCCTCCCTCTCACCCGCAACACTTTCCAGCTCATTCTGGGGGATCCCGAGGCTTTCCAAGGCCAGCCGGGAGATATAATCCCTCCAGCGTGTCCTCGGTCTTCCCCGGGGCCTCCTACCAGTTGGACGTGCCCGGAAAACCTCTAATGGGAGGCGTCCAGGAGGCATCCTGACTAGATGCCCAAACCACCTCAGCTGACTCCTTTCGACACGAAGGAGCAGCGACTCGACTCCAAGCTCCCCCCTGATGTCCGAGCTCCTTACCCTATCTCTAAGGCTGAGCCCGGCCACCCTACGGAGGAAGCTCATTTTGGCCGCTTGTATCCGAGATCTCGTTCTTTCGGTCACGACCCAGAGTTCGTGACCATAGGTGAGGGTTGGAACGTAGACCGACCAGTAAATGGAGAGCTTTGCCTTCCGGCTCAGCTCCCTCTTCACTAAGACGGACCGGTACAGCGCCTGTTTTACTGCTGCAGCCGCACCGATCCGCCTGTCGATCTCCCGCTCCACCTTACCCTCACTCGTGAACAAGACCCCGAGATACTTGAACTCCTTCGCTTGGGGTAGGCAGTTTGCCCCCACCTGGAGGGAGCAATCCGCCGGTTTCCGGCAGAGCACCATGGCCTCAGATTTGGAGGTGCTAACTCTCATCCCTGCCGCTTCGCACTCGGCTGCAAAACGCCCCAATGAATGCTGGAGGTCACGGTCCAAGGAGGCAAACAGGACCACATCATCCGCAAACAGCAGAGAGGCGATCCCGAGACCCCCGAACCGGATCCTCTCCGCCCCCTGGCTGCGCCTAGATATCCTGTCCATGAAGGTCACGAACAGGACCGGTGATAAAGGGCAGCCCTGGCGGAGGCCAACACCCACCGGGAACGTGTCTGACTTACTACAGAGGAGACGAACACAGCTCCTACTGCAGGCGTACAGAGACCGGATGGCCCGTGCCAACGGGTCCGGCACCCCATACTCCCGCAGCACCCCCCACAAAAACCCCAGAGGGACCCGGTCGAAAGCCTTCTCCAGGTCTACAAAGCACATGTAAACTGGTTGGGCAAACTCCCAGGACCCCTCCAGTAATCTTGCGAGGGTAAAGAGCTGGTCCACTGTTCCACGACCGGGACGGAATCCGCACTGTTCGTCTTGAATCTGAGGTTTGACAAGCGGTCGGAGCCTCCTCTCCAGCACCCTGGCATAAGCTTTTCCCGGGAGGCTGAGCAGTGTGATACCACGATAGTTCGAGCACACTCTCCGGTCCACCTTCTTGAAGATGGGAACCACCACCCCGGTCTGCCAGTCCATGGGCACTGTTCCCAACCCCCATGCGACACTGAAAAGGCGTGTCAACCAAGACAGCCCAACAATGTCCAGCGCTTTCAGCATCTCAGGGCAGATCTCATCCACCCCTGGTGCCTTGCCACCAAGGAGCTTTTGACTACCTTAGCTCCGGGAGGGTGCCCCGGTTTCCCTTGTCCGGGCAAGGTAGCTTCAGTCCGTGGGCTGCTTATCATCAGGGTTTATTGAACCGCTCTTAGTCTGGGCTCTCCCCCGAGACCTGTTTGCCTTGGGAGACCCTACCAGGGGCTGATGCCCCGGACAACATAGCTCCCAGGATCACTGAGCCACTCAAACTCCTCCACCACGTTAAGGTGGCGGTTCATAGGAGGAGCTTGAGTATTATGAAAAGCGCTATATAAATTAAATGCATTATTATTATTATACATATTTGTCTCCGCTTCAGTTTAACATCGCTGCCTCTGTGGACTTTATATGTACAAATGTCAACACATTTCAATATAAATCTATAAAGTTTTGTTTTATTTTAAATAAATTAGTTAGGGCTGCATCTCATCATCAGTTCGTTTTAGCAGAAAAGGCCGTTTTCCCCCCAAACATGTCCTTTAGTGGACGTTCGAGTGGAGATGATGTCACAAATCGATCGTTCCTTATCTTCCAAAGTATATGTGGCATTACAGTCTTTACGAAATGTTCCATATGAGCGACAGAACTCAGACGAGTGGACGTCTTCGTTGATACAAAACCAAGACGGGGATATAAGAACTGACAGAAGCATTGGTGTTCTCCGTATTTATTTGTTTTCTTCCTTTGTAGTTACCCCTTGGAAGGAGCATAAATATTGTACAGTGAGAAAACATCAGTTTGGTTATTTACAAGATATAACAATTGACGTACAACTCACAATGTTGCTTAGCACAGGAGGAGGAGGAGGGGAAAGAAACCACTACAGTCATTCTACCGTTCTTGTGAGAGGTCACAGCCGGCCAAAGGTTCAATATTACATACAGAAACAAAGAAAGAGAGAAAATGGCTACCGGTGTGTGTGGCATGATGGCAGACTGAACTTACAGTGGAGGTCCCTGTTCAACGAACGGGACTCAGTAGGACACAATAAATAAGCATGAACACAGATCTCCAGCATTTCTTGTAACTTTAGTCAGGCAAAAAGAAAAAAAAAACCGAAAACCCTGCAGCAGTTCTTTAAAAAGAGGGCCTTCTACAACGGCTGCTCACCAAGCTTTTCTGGTTAAACTACAAATGGAGAAACAGATGCGACTCACAAGCATCCGCCTGCACCTCAGACAGCCAGTTCGCCCTCATTAGCTAACATGATAACGCATGCGCCACTTACGCAGGACGGGGGACAACACATCTCCAATTCTGCGATGGCGGTGAGAGACGAGTGTGGGTTTCCTTATTTAATGGAGCGAGAGACAAAGTGGACTCACACCGCGCTGCTTCAACGTTCGCGCAACTCAAACTTTTGAGAAAGTTCATGTCCACAACAGGAACACTGAATAATTAATTTGACTGGTTTCAAATAATAATACATCAGAGACGCATCACCTCTGTTCCTACACGACCACACAAGAAGCTTCACCACAGCCGAGGCGGAGCAGAAAGTCCACTCAATACTCGCCACAGATCCGTGCATGGATCAATAGGCCCGACCCACAGGTGTCACAACTCAGATTGACAAATTTGGCCCGTTCAAAGCGGAGGGTAAACAGTGTGAGCCACGCTGACCCTGCAGTCTTTATCCATCAGGAGGTTTGCTGTTGTCAGGCTGAACCAACACTCAAAACTTAATATTTGTGTCAACTCTTGACTCCAGTTTTCGCATCGAGTTGCGTTTTAGCATTGAAATGTATAAACACCCTCAAATTCAAAGACTCAGCGACCGAGTTGGGAGTTACATTTTGTCTTTTGGTGATTTAATTCAAATTACAGCTGATAAAAAGTCTCATGAGAAAGTTCCTCCATAGTGTTTTTATTTTATTAATTAATCATTACTAACCAAATAACCAAACAAGCATGAGAGCAACATAATTTGACCAGGCTGTGGGATTTCTGTCTCGACCTGCTGATATTTATTTGGAATTTCAAAATCTGGACAAATTAATCGAAAAACCATCTGCGTTGACAGAAAAAACTTGAGGTAAATTATATCACGTTTTTGGTGAACCGAGTTTTTGACACATTTCTCCAGACGCTTTTCTTTTTTAAGGAAGCGTGTGCTATTTGACCAGTAAAAAAACGGCTGCTGAACACTTCCGTCTATAGGAGGAAACACAATAACGTGGCGGCGTTTTCAGGGGGAAAACAGCTCATTCTCTGACGCAACTTTTGTTTCTGAACACTATTATTAAATCAATGCTGCGGTGTTGTTCATTGTATTCGACTCTGACAGCTCAGTCTTTTTGTCAGAGTTATGCGTTTGATGAAATACTTCTACGTTCTGGACAGAGGGGACAAATTAGATTTTTATTCTTTGAGACAACACACTGAAAATGAAAGTAGTGTGATTACAACCCTTGTTCTGATGCCTTTTCAGTCAAACTTAATGTAACAACAATCAGCAGTCTCTTCATTTGACCTGAACTGAAAACACTAAATACTGCCGGTGAACGCAGCTTACTCATGCATGAAAAGGCTTCAGCTGCTCTACTTTTATTCTTCTAAAAAGATAATAACGGGCGAAGAAACATTACCCAACAAGAACGGTTCATTTTGTGTGAAGGAGTTGAAAGTGGAGGTTTGTGCGTATCGAATTAAGTGCAACTTAAGTTTGTAGGTTAGAGGAAACGTGGAGGGGTTGAGGGTGGGACTAAGAAGGAGGCTGCTCTCTTCCTCTCTAAGTGAAACCTGTTGGACACCTGTACAGAGTCATGCCATCATGCCGCAGCATAAGAAAAAGAAAACTACGCATCTTAGATCTCCTCTCTGGTGCGAGAGGCTCGTCTTGCTGTCGGTTTATTGGGGTGGAGTGGCGGGCGGGTGTGATGGAAGTGTTTGGGTGAGGAAGTCATGTAGGTCAAGGTTTCTTTCTTAGATGGGCAGCTGGAAGGTGATGTCCACTTGAGCTTCCTTGGCCAGTGAGACGATTTCAGAAAGCTTTACAACCTGCGAGCAGAGAGACAGTCAAGTGAAGTCAAACTACCGTTCTTCTCCTTTTACATGGTAGGTTGTTCAGCAGGTCCTCACGTTAAAAAAGGAATATACCGTATTTTCCGCACTATAAGGCGCACTTAAAAGCCTTTAATTTTCTCAAAAAAACGACAGTGTGCCTTATAATCCGGGGCGCCTTATGTATGGATTAATTCTGGCTGTGCTTACTGACCTTGAAGCGATTTTGTGTGCTACACGGCGCTCTGTCAAAATGTTTTAGTACGACTTTGGTAAACTACAAAGCCGCACCGCTTGTAGCATTATGGTGCGTTCACGCCAAACGGCTTTATAACTCGCGTCAGTTTATTCGCCAGTCAAGTTGTGTTCATTTGTGACTTATCTCCGTGGCTTGTCTCGGTAAAAACAGTTATAATTTCCTCCATCCACCACGGTCGAAATAACCACTAGTTCTGCTTTATACTTGTTGTGGACATCCCATAAACGTCAGAACATCTAACGCCCTGGTGTTTGGGTTCATAACATCACCCGTAGGCTCACCCAGCTCGGGGAGTTTCACAGACTCCGTCTCGATAACTTCCGCTTCCAGCGCTTCCAGAGCAGCAGCAGCCCAACGGGCGGAGCATCTCAACGCAAAACTTTTGCAACTCACGTTGGAAGTTGAAATATTTCAACTCTGGCGAAATTTCGCAACGCGTGAAACGCGTCTATCGCAACATCCGGTGAATTTCAACCAAACGCGTCTGTGCGTTGACTTTACATGGGATCCAGACACGCCCCTTTACGCTACCGTAGTCAGGAGCGTTGCGGAGTAATACATACTGTGCTTCGCCATAATATTACAGTGTGTGTGTATAAGGACCCCACAATGGCACCTGTCAAGAGACACGCTTACGACGCGGACTTCAAACTCAAGGCTTCAGTTACGCAGTAGAACATGGGAATAGAGCCGCTGCGAGAGAATTCAACATTAATGAATCAACGGTACAGAAGTGGAGGAAGCAAGAAGATGACCTGCGCCAAGTAAAGAAGACCACACAGAGTTACGCTAGCGTTTGATTTAGCTTTAGCGGTATCAGACTGTTTTTTTTACTTGTTACAACTGAACAAGGTTGGGAGTTATTGTGAATACGCTCATTAACGTTTGAACAATGTTGAGTTATTGTGAATACGCTCATTAACGTTTGAACAATGTTCAGAGTTATTGTGAACACGTTTAATAAAATTTGACTGACTGACTGTTTTGTTTCGCTTAATGCGCTTTATAGTCGGGTGCGCTTTATATATGAAAAAAGATCGAAAATAGACCATTCATTGACAGTGCGCCTTATAGTGCGGAAAATACGGTACTTGTTATTTGGCCCATTTACTACAAATCATATACACTTGAAGCGGAAGAGTTTGAAGACTGTGCTGCTGTGTTTTAAAATGTGTATTATATCAGATAAACTGAGGAAGCCATTAGTTTCTATTCATTTCAGTATAATTTGAAAACGTATTACGGGGGCTTCATAAACTGTAATTAGAGTAATAAATATCTGTTCATTAACTGACCCGGATACAAAAAACTTAATTGGCATTTTATCAACCATTAAGCATGTATGTGTCGGTAGAAAAAAACTAAATTAGACAAATTAAATAAGACACCCAACAGATGAAAAGAACCAGAAGCTATTAGTTTTGAAATGCTTGCAACAGTAATGAATGGAAAACAATGGCTGCCCAGCACTTTAGGAAAAGAAATATATAGAAATTTTAAAGGAGCTATAGTGCTTTTTGACCATACAACTTTTAAGAAGATATTACCATCGCAGAAAAAAAAAGATAATTCTGTGTGCGTGTGTGTGTACCATTTTGGCAGCCTCGTCCAGGTCATCACAGGCCAGGATTTTCAGCGGACTAGCAGCGATCAGAGCTTTGGCATCGTCCACTCTCGTCCCTTTAAAAAGACAAGTCAAGATTCTGTCGAATGCAAGTTTTTGAAAAAAGTGTAACATCCTCAGAGAAGAGACGTTTATATTCCCATCAATCAAACAAACTTCACACTGTGCCGCTTTGTCACCGTCTGGCAGGCCATTGTGTCTCATGCTTGGTAAATCATGACAGTCTCAAAATATAAATTACTGAACTTATAGTCAGCAATTCTGGGGGACTAATGAAGTGTGAGGAGGCAATGTCTGCTCGCATGTAGTCGATTGGTCAATGTAGCATCTTGCCAGTTTTAAACGGAGACTTCCCTGTTTATTTACACATGGATGACAACTGCCAGTAAAGACTGATAGTGTCACTCAGTATGTCTGTTTATGCACACAGTGCGAGAGTTTCACTCCAAACTGAGACATCAGGCAGGACGAGCTGATGACACGTTTTAAAATGTCTGAAGAACAGCACCTGTGCGGTTATACGTATTATATTATATACATATTATAATATGCATTTGAACATTGTCACTCAGGACTTTAGCAGACCAGTTTTTAGGAGTTTTTTGGATTCTAAAATATAAAAACAGGAGCAGAAGAAGAAATGTCAGCTCTGTTTTGGCTCCAAAAACAATGCTCGAGCCATTTTAATAAAAAAAGGTAATCTGAAGGTCTCACCAGTTGCCCTCGACACTACAGAGTACCAATGTACATATGCTTATAAAGACATAATAATAATAATAATAACAATCCACAGTTCAGCCGGGTTCATCGTTTCCAGCAGCCAGACTTTGATGTGGGAATCAAACCGACACAAGTTCCTCTGAGCTGCCAGCTGCTGCCGGTTAACCCGTCTGACTGGAGGTGGTGAGGTCTGTCAGTGTGTGTTTAGTTTACTGGAGTGTAAAGAGGCTGATAGCGGAGGTCGGGTGAGTACATAAAAGCTTTCAGTCGCAAGTGCGTTTAAATTCATTTGCAGGATTTTTCTAATGACGTCTGTGGATGTGGACACTTGTGAATCTCATATTTTAGTAGAACTATTTGGGTTAAAGGTGCTGAATTCTAAATTCTGAGCATTTCTATTGTGCCCACATGGCTCTAAACATGACATTGTGTTAGATTTCCAGGTTTTCCCCGACGTGTGAGAATCTTACGGTTCATTGTATGTGACAGGCTTCCCATAAAGTGTGTGTGTGTGTGTGCATGAGTGTTTTACCTTGTAACCGCACTACGATGGGGATCTTGAGTTCCAGTTCGCTTACAGCTATGATGATGCCCTGGGCAATGACGTCACACCTCATGATGCCTCCGAAGATGTTGACCAGGATGGCCTGAACCTGAGCCACACCGCCACAACATTAGCATTAACAAACATGTAGCAGCGCTATAATAAATAGTGCCAACATTAGGGAGATAATTAAACAGCCTGTGGGATCAGCAGGCTGTGTGTTCTTACCTTCCTGTCAGAGGTGATGAGTTTGAAGGCCTCGGTCACCTGATGAGCTGTGGCTCCTCCTCCTACATCCAGGAAGTTGGCCGGTGTGCCGCCGTGCAGCTTGATGATGTCCATGGTGGCCATGGCCAGACCCGCTCCGTTAACTAGAAGGAAAAAACGCTCATTGGTCATTTTGAAAGTAAAATATAAAAACTTAAAAACACTGACTGCAGTACAAACTATCAGGATCAGCGGTGGCTAAAAATGAGAAGCTGCTCCCTGAACATTATTTTTTTGTTAACATAACAGTTATTTGCATATGGGCTGAAATGCTCCACTGTGGATCACGGCTGTCGTAAAGGAAAACAGCGCCGCAACACCAGCTGGCTGAGTTGACAAAACACAGTAAAGAACAGATTGGATTTTGATTGGCAAAAACATTGAAATGTGCCCGGATCAGCTGGTTATTATCATGTTTTGTTTTTTTTACAATTTATTAACAAACACTCACTTTTAAATAGAAGACAATAACTTTGTGCCTCATGCAAGAATAACTTGTACGCACGCAAATTTCAACAAGAGGCACGTTCAAGGAATTTAAGAGAATGCGTCAGTCACACATACGAAGGTCCAGACTTGTCGTACGAGTCACTCACAAGTCAATCAACCAAAACCAAAATGAAAACCTTAACTAAACTTAATGCGAATACTCTGTTCCCCATATCATCGTGGCTCACTGAGAGGTTTGACAACCTTGCAGCTCTGTCTGGGATCATCTCCGTTACAACACCAGACCGTGTAATGCCACCTCCAGCTTCATGTCAAAGCCTTCTCTCCTTATACCTGTCACAGCAAAGTGCTGCTCCGATGACACAACGCCGGCAGCTATATTCATTTTGTCCTAACTGCTTTGAGTCCTCTTTTATCACCACTCACTGCCAACTTTTCTCTATTTTAGTCTGACAGCAGACTTGAAATTCTTCTTTACTCGTTGGTAACATTTGTGAATGAAACATGCCGTCTTGTATGTATGAATATATATATATATATATATATATATATATATATATATATATATATATATATATATATACACACACATGTCATGAACATGTGGAATAATTCAAGTGGAAATGAGTGATCCTGTTAAGACAGTTTGGTGAATCAGAAAAATAGTTGAGTAAAAAGTAAGAGATTTGGGTTATGGAGGCAAAATATTCTTAGTTTTACCCAAAAATATGTTGTCCCAAATGTTTTCTTTCACCAACATATGTTTTTCCCACATGGTTGACTCCTGATTTTGGATTGATAGTCCATGAAAACCCTTATTGACTTTGTTACTGTAGTCTTTGGGACTTTAGCGGCGCACTGACCCAGACAGCCGATGGTTCCGTCCAGGCCGATGTAGTTGAGGTCGGCCTTGGCGGCCTGCCGGTCCCGGGGATCCTCCTGGGTCCAATCCTGCATGCCGAACACCATTTTCTGCCGGTACTCTGCGTTGGAGTCGAAGTTGATCTTGGCGTCCATGCACATCACTGGTGACAATGAAACAAACATTCTGGCATGAGATAATGTCACAGACGATATCGGCAATGGTGATTTGTGTTTCCATTTCAGTCTTAAACCCAGAAAGGGCACACACTTCAGTCAAGTGGCATTTGAATAATTAACCAATCAATCATAATAATATATAACAGATAAATACACAATGAAAGGAGCCATTAGTTGCAGCTCAATTTCATATATTAAGCATAATTTCCGTAAATTAACACATTTCAGGCTATTCTCGTTACAACTCATGATTAATTCAAAATTGTTGTTGATTAGTTCTGTCTATTGACTATTACTATCAATTAATCAACAACTTGATTATTATTGATGAATATATTCAAATGACATGATGTTAAGGTAACACACGTCTGTCTAATGTGTCCAGCGCTCGATGCTTATGAGCTGTCATTTATCACAGAGAGCCTCCTCTTCATACGAGTGTGTTTAAAGAGCTCTGATTCGTGCCCGAGGAGCTCATCAATGTGCGTTCACTGAGAGTCATTAAGCCCGACTCACTGACTGAAGAGTCACACTCGCAAAACACTTCAAACTGAAATCCATTTCTGCCTCTCTTTTTGTGCAAGTGTAAGTTAGTTTGTGCAAAAAAAATTACATCGACCCTAAGATGTTTGGAGGCTCAATGCCTCCCATACTTATTGATCCAAGAGAGCCGGCACTCAAGCCACGGCTTAGCTGAAAGGTTAAGTTTGGAGCTTTTGTTTTATCCGTCTTTCTTTTCCTAAAATATCACGACAAGACTAAGACTAATGAAGTTAGTCAGTCAATCTATCAATACTGTCTGAAGCTTTTATCTCCAAGCCCATTAGATCCTAGTAAAGACGTTTATCTTTAGAAAATACAAATATTTAGAGTTTGTTTTATTTTTTTAAACCCGTTATAACACAGGAGGAAATAACACATTTGTTTTGGACTATTTTCAGAAGCGGGTTCATTATTAACTAGAAAGTATTTAGGGCAGCAGGACATAGTATGGGGGATTGAGTCAGAATAAAACTACAGCGTACGTGTTCAAGGTGATGAAAGAACAAACCACTCAGTGCAACAGGGTTCAAACTATGGAGCTCAAAGCACAGAGGAAAAAGATGTGTGCTTGTTTCTACCGATTCCAGAGGCGTCCTCCACCATGGGGTTGATCTCGAGCATGGAAGCGTCGTACTTGATGAACACATTGTACAGTTTGATCATGTTCTCCGCCGCCTCGTTCACCAGCGCCGACGGGAAGCCCATCTTCTGAGCTACCTGCAGCAACACAAGACATATTATATTATTATTACATAGAATCAGATTCAGCTGGTTAGCTTAGTTTAGCATGAAGACTGGACATGGGACAGAGTCAGGGTTTCCAGTCTTCTGCTATTTATTTAAAGTACCATCACATCAAACAAATAATTAAACAGTCAAGCAGATGCTTCGTATGCGAGTCATTTCTCTGAACATTTCCATGTAATTCAGCATTACACAGTATCAGCATTTTATATCTCAGTTTTGAAAATGGAACAAAATACATTCCATTTTCCTGTCAGTTAAGCTTGTCTCTCTTCTCTCAAACAGTGGTGGCAAAAACATTTACATTTTTAAAAGTTAAAATGTTGGATGATTAAAACATGGCGCCGATACTCTCCAGTAAAACCAGGACTGTAGAACCCAAATTAGGTCTACAGATGTCATTTCTACTATTTCAGACCAGTCGGGATCTCCGCCACCAGGTAAGCCTTTTTCTTGCCCAGAGGCTGCTCTGCTGTAAGTTCACCATAGAGATGCCAAAAAACAACCTTTGATGATCACATGGCTGTTAGGTACAGGTAATGTTTATTTTCCCCAAATAGAGTGAATGCTTTTTTCAGAGTCAGGGGGTCTATCTCGCTTGAGCTGACGTGAGCAAGTCGACCTGCGGATTTGAAACATTAAATGAAGCGAAAACTCAGGCGCTTCAGTATATTTGAGGATGAGACACTGACATTAAATCCTCATTACTAGTTTTATTCTTGTTAATATAACTTGTTCTCTGCTAAGTATGAAATGTTCCAAATAAAGATGCCTTGAATTAAATCATTCCCAAATAACTGTCCTAAACTTTGAATATCTAACCTGCTTTTTATTGGTTTTTTTTGTGTATTCTAGATCAATGCTTTTGCAGAATCCAACAAAGTTACATCATATGAGTACAAGTAACAGATTCATTGATTACTAATCAGACACGTACCTGATCGCTTTGTTTTTTTCAATTCAATTTTATTTCCTTGAGTTCCTATGAATTGTGAGCATTTGGAATAACTTGACAGTATATTCTTTAATGGAAGTACATCATGATTCACTTGTAATAAATTTCATATTGTAATAAGGGTTGTCTAATATTGCATCGATTTAGAGTTGAGTATATTACACATCTCTAGTGCCTTTTACTCTAATAGTAGGACTTAAAAATTTGGAGGTGGATATGATATTCCAAACTTTTTTCAAGACATTCATCAACATCAGTTTCTTCTTACATCACAATAAACACAGAAAACCTTCAGTTCTTCTATGAATGTGGTCTCAGTGGACAGAAATAAATGGAAGGAGTGAAAGAACATCAATGAACCTCCGTTTACTTGGAGAGCCTTGTAATCAGCACCTCTCCCCTTTGTCTCTGCTCTCACGATGAACACCAATCTTCTATATCTAGAGCGCAAATCACAAAATGATACGCAAACTGAGACGAGAAGGAAACCGGACTGAGACAAAGAAAATTAAGGGAGTAGAACAATTAGTATATTCACGACCAAATTCAGAGAAAATACATTTTAAAAAGTGTCAAAAATAAACCCTTAAACCAGTTCCAGAAGGTAACTTAAACGTGTCGGTTAACATTAAAATCAGAAAACCTCAAATGCCCTGAAAGCTTCCCTTTTATAGTTTTTGATTTGTTGCCTATGTTTCCACAAATGTTGAATCCATGCAAATTCAGAGCAGCATGTTTTGTTTGTGTATTTTACATTATTGTTTGTTATGACTGTTGTGGCTCTGAGCTAACTGAGCTAAAAGAGGATGAAATGCTCCTCAGAGCCGATTCTCTGTGGTCATCACTACTAGCACTGTCTTTCACGTTCTAGTCAGTTGACGCTTTATCAATATGAAAACAGTTATTAGTGAAACTTTACAGCTGTTGCTGTTCGCTGTCTTGTCATTTCAGAAAGCAGCACACTTAAGTTTATCCAAAGGACATTATTTGTTTGGTGAAAAAGAAGAAAGGGTATAATTATGACTAATGAATCATTTTAAACATCGGAGTGTTGCTAATAACAATATATTAAATAATGATGTAAATACTATTGTATAAATAATGACAGCTTCCACAATCATGACAAGCTGGAGATTGATTATAATTTTGTAATTCCGAAAATAACATCTGCGTCCGGGAGGAATGAAGTCTGCAGAGGATGGAAAGATCTTCTCAAACCTGGGATTTGTTTTGTGGGAAAAGATTGGACCTGTATCTTGTTTCCATCTGAGAAATAACATGTAGCCTCCTGGGATTTAAACATAGTCTCCCACAATGCAGCATGAACACAAACAGCATCCCTTCCTTCTCTTTTTTCGATTTCTCCTGCAGCCCGAGCCACACAGTTGGACCGTCTCCAGTGTGTTTTGTGACTTGCTCCATTCCATCTACTATTGATTGTACCTTGACAGCCTGCTCCATCTTAATGCCCTCCACAATGTCAATTGGCTCCTTCACAATGGCGTCTGGATTTTCGGCCGCAACATCTTCGATGTTCACACCCCCCTGCGAGCTGCCAATTAACACGGGGCCCTGTGGGAAACAAGAGGGGGCGATGAGGAGTTACATTAACTTGAACTTGTAAATACCAATAAATGATTGAATGGTAATCAATGATTTGGGTTGTCTATAAAATAAAATCATTATCAAATAAAGTCCTTACAGTCAAGTAGATGGAACAAGATTTTAGTTTGAAAAGTGACTCAAACAAATAGTTGATTATCTAAATAGTTGCCAATTAATGTATTCATTAATAAACTCAGCGTTTCAGCTCTCTTTTTTTATTACAAAACTAGAACAAGTTGGACAAGCTACGCTAGTTCAAAAAAATAACTATGTATACGGGTATATAGTTTTTTTCAATCCAGTTGCTCAAAGTCATTTTCTGATAATTCTCTGAGGGTTGAAACACCCCCCAATCAACAATATTAATATCTGTCAACTGTTGCTTGTTGTCCCAAAGTTATGTTCCATTTTCACAGATCTCACATAATTTGTCATCGGATGAAAGGTGCATCCTATTCCGGCCCTTTACACTCACGTTGAGGCTTACTTGTAAAGCAGCGTGTCTCTCTGAAATGTAGATAAAAGTGAACTTAAGGTTGTGGAGATGCTGGATATAGAGGTGAACATAGTTACTAGAAGCCTCCTTGTCTACAGATCTTGAGGGGAGGCACTTTACTTCAAACACTCCCCTATTTAAAACAGGTTTTGTTCCACAGACTCCCACCTGTGAAATAGCTTCTTTTGTCTTTTCTCTGCTGTAGGAGTGAAGATTAGGAGCAAAAAGACATCTGAGTAATATCATCATTATTATATATGGCATGTATAATATATGATGTATGATAATTACCTCATTGTGTATGGATACAATATCTCTATTACATTCCCAGTTCCTACAGACATCTGGGGCCACATTTAGTATCTTATCGTACCACTCAGACTCTTCCTTAACTGTGCTATTGATATTTTAAGTAATTGATCAATGGCTTTAAAATCTTATTTTTGTATATGTCTTTGGACTTGACCTCCAACTTCTCACAGGTATAGGAGCTACTTTTAGCACTAAAATATCGAGTCAGATGTTCTCCTAATTCCCACACTTAAACACCCTGAGTTTAAGATTTTGGGAGGTGGACTGAGAGCAGGGCAGCAGGCAAATCCAGAGGAATTAGGCAGAGTTGGAAGAATTTGATTTGTTGAATAAGTACAAGTTGTTTTTTCTCTCTAAACCATGATTGCTAGTGAAATATGATGCAGGTTTCTAATTCATTAAAATCGCATTTAAATCCTTTCCCTGAACGATGACACTTCAGATTCACTGGATGTTAAAGGGATCAAACCTCTGACAGTGATAGTCTGTCTCTAAAGAAAATAGCAAATTTAATGCATTAAACCGTGACCCGAGACATTGTAGTCTGTGCTGGAAAAGACCGTTACCATTATCTTCAGTACTGTGCTGCCACCTGGTGGTATAATCCAGCACAACCAGCAAAAAGGGATGACCTTTTTTTTATTTTTTATAAATCACTCAGAAAATCACTCTCCTTTTGGTCTTTGTTGATTTTCTGCCGTGTGTATATTGTTGGCCACTAATAGAGCCATTTGAGCAAAAAAACATCTAAATTAGCAGCAACAATTACCACCTTCATCAAGCTACTGAACTATGCAGGAAATATTCATTAAGATGGATAAATATACTGTATATTCTTTTAAGGCAAGTCTGTGGTTTTAATTTATAGCTGAGAATCAGATGTTTTGTACATCATAAGGCCGTATTGTGCTTTGATTTAATTCCCCACATTATCTGAGTTTACAATATGTAATTGACTTTGTAATGGTGGGTTGCACACATACTTATTACGGTTGAGTTACATCCAGGTAACATAACTATTTGGCCATCTCTCGTTACTGAATATAACACTATCACATATGCAATTGCTGTGTTTCAGTTCCCTCATTAATACAGAACAGACATCGTCAACTTCCTGACCCTTTGTCTTCACTCTGAACAATCTCCCCCATTACCAGAAACTTGAAGCAGACAGTACAGACGGCATAACCTCTTAACGCAGAGGTTTAAATCCACCTTAAGGCCTTGCGGTATCTAAATGTTTGTGTTTGTTCCCTCACCTGGAAGGACCTCTCCATGGTGATGGCAAAGTAGTACTCTCTGCGTGGATACCTGCGCTCGCAGATGAACACCTGGTTGCAGATACGACCTGCCTCCCCGGTCTGCTTGGTGTAAAGCTTTCGACCAATCATCTGGGATGAAATGTCTCGGGCCTCCTCTGGCCTGGATAGGAGGAAGAAGATGATGAGTGTCAGAAGAGACGTCAATGTATACGGTCTTCTTCTCACATCCAATTAGTCATATCTACAAATATCACATAAAGCTGACGGTTACTTTCAGAGAGCTTCTGGTAACTCGATAATAAAACAGACAGTTTGGCCTTCTGTCTTTTGTTCCTCATGTAGCGCCCTGCTGATTTGATTACATGTGTGTGGTGGTGCGTTTTGTTATGAGGTCTGTTGTTTCCCGACTTTTCTGGGCTGGTTCCGGTGTCCAGAGGGTGGGGAGCCAATCAGAAGGAGGGAGGTGAGTGACGATAAAAGGGAGGTGATGCTAGAGTTCGGGATGATTTCGAGGGTGGGGGAACAGGTGTGTTAGGGGAAGAGTGAACGGAGGGTTTGGGATTGGCGTCGAGGAGCAGATCCACGGAGGACAGTGAGCCGGGTTGAAAGCGCGGTCGGAGTGCGGCGGACTAGCTGACGGTTAACCCGTGAGGGGTTCCTTGAGGACGACGTAGCCGGCGAGAAGAGGGGAGGCAGGACGGAGGTTCCGGGGATCCTCGCGCTTCCAGAGGGGACCAGCTGGTTTTAGTAGGACTGCATCACTCGCTCTCTCTGGGGACCGTGAGTACTGACCCCGCAGATGGGGAGGATTAACCTGAGCTCCAACAAGCGCGCCAGCCTAGGGTACCCTAGCACAGACTGTTAACGCCCGGGATGAGTGTGTGTTTCTGTTATGCGTATTGTTTTGGGAAGAATAAATGTTAATGTGGGTTAATCCCGTGTCTTGACAGAATTCCAGGGTTAGCAACCTGCTATATTTATAAAGGACACGAGGAATTTAACCCGGGATATACATGTATATAAATGCATGGGAGTTGAGCCCACACCAACAGTAGGCCATAGTAAGAATTTAAGTAGACCCTCTTTCAGTGCACCTCCCATGCAAACAGGGGGAAAGTAGGAGGACCCTGATTAAAACAGCAACAGAGAGGGGGGGCTACACTCACATGCAGGAATTTCATTTTCATCTTCTCCTCCACGTTCTTACAGCTTCTCTGCAGGTTGTTTGGCAAGTGGGTGACATTTTACAATTTCAGATAGACTTAAAACTAGTGAAACCCTCTAAAGACACCTGCAGCCCTTCATAACTTAATTTATGTGGTGTGTGACTTGAAAAGCAGAGGTTTCAAAGTTCAAAAAGTGGATTTTTGTGGATGATTGTTTCATAAAAAGCAAGAGCCTCAAATTCCCCATAAGATTTTAAAGCCATTGATCGATTACTTGGTCAAAAAAATATCAATAGCACAGTTAAGGAAGAGTCTGAGTGGAGAATGTAATAGAGATATTGTATCCATACACAATGAGGTAATTATCATACATAATTTTCATCTTGTTGTTGGACCCCATGATGTGCGTTGCGGAGTTGGTGAAATTTGGACACATTAAACAAACCGAAGCGGGCCTTGACAGGCCGTGCTCTTAGACTGCAGTTCCCTTTTACTGCACGATATATCAACCTTACTACCAAACTCTGCTTCACCTCCCTGAAGCCAATGAGCAACGAGCAAGCAGCAATACCGGGAGCCAAGCAGCTGGCCCGTTTCGAAAGGGCACGCACTCCGAATACTTGTTGTCACTGAATTTGTGTTTGATGACAGAAGATGGATTACTTACGAGTAGACGATCTTCACTCCTCCCTTCAGTCCGCCCTCAAATGTCCCCTTTCCTCTGCCACCAGCCAGCACCTGAGCTTTCACCACCAGGTCCTTTGAAGCTGACACACACACACACACACACACACACACACACACACACACACACACACACACACACACACACACACACACACACACACACACACACACACACACACACACACACACACACACACACACACACACACACACACACACACACACACACACACACACACACACACACACACACACACACACACACACACACACACACACACACACACACACACACACACACACACACACACACACACACACACACACACACACACACACACACACACACACACACACACACACACACACACACCTATTAACTGTGATAGTGACAAGTGGCTCATCTGTCTCAAATGTTATATCACTGTCAACGTAATGTCTTTGGGTCTGAGACTGTTGGTCGGGAAAATACACACCTCAAGATGTCACATTGGAAAGAAATTGTGATTAATTTTTCACTTAACCTTCTGTTCCGTTTAACCAGCCAAATTAAGAAATCATGATAATTGGTTCAAAGGCAGAACACAATCATTGTTAAAGACACTGGTTATCTGTTAGATAGTGAAACCTGAATTATGATGAATGAATTGCTGGTCCAGCTCCGTGTCTGGTCTCCAACAACTCTTGAGGGAAATATCTGTCGCTTTAGATGCTAAATGTTCCACTACGTTCATCACTATGTGACAACAATGCCATGACATCAGTAAGAGTGATCGAGAACATTCAAAGTTGTGGGCCGGACAAATAAACAATGAGCTGGAGGACAGAGATGTTGGTGCTGCCTCTTGCTAACCTGCAATTATGTTAGCCGGGTGTCAACTGATACCACTGAAGCAGGAGGTTGCTATGTTTAGACCAAGTGTGTGTCCATCCCCATACTAGACAGCTATTTAAAACCTCCTCACAAAAAGGTCATGACATGTCAGAAAAGGCAAACTCTGGGTTTGTCTCCAAGAACGAGAGCCGAGTTTCGAACCTTGATACTCTTGTGGTAGCTACCAAAAAGGGTTTGTACTGGAAGTTAGCGTCAAATGTCTGGTCAGATTTGTCATCTTGTTTTATTAATCTTTGATCAGATAGTTACTAAGTTTGAAAGTTTCAACAACTGTTCATTTTAAAGTTATTGTGCGGCTGCTTGTGAAACTCCTATATTTTATGCTTTGATTTCAGCATCTGTACAGATAAATATGTGTAATATTATTAGCCTTTCTTCCAGGCTCCGTGCGGCTTACCGATCTGCTTGGCCACAGAGTAGGCCTCCTCCGAGGAGTTGGCCACCATGCCGTCTGGCACAGCAATGCCGGCCTCCTTCAGCAACCCGATGCTCATGTACTCGTGTAGGGAGAGGTTCCTCTGCTGCTGCTTCACGTACTATATAGAGGGTTAATTATTGAATGTACAAACATTGGATTACTGTTGCTGGCTGAGAAAATACTGACTATATTGTACTCAAAATTAGGAAAAGCACCAATCTAACTTTTCCAGTCCCGATACTGATATAAAGAATAAAATCACTGATATGAAAGCTGGGCTTTAGGTATTGGCCAATTAATTGTACATATTTAAGACTTTAAGAAAAGTCTTAAATATGTACAGAATTTAGAATTGTAAACCTTTTTAAATGGAATTAAAATTCCAGTACATCATATAGTGTATAAACATAGAATTAAATATGAATGCCGTATTGTCCAAGATACCCGATTATGTTATTTAGATTATTATCGGCCCAATATCAGTATCGGTGCATTCCTATTAAAACACATTTAATTTGACGAAAAATCTGAAGCATTAAAATATTGAAGACATTTCAACTGACCATAAAAAGAACTATTATTGTTGAAAATATGTGTCCGGACTATATCAGAATTTAAATATCTGTGTGTCACAGGCAGAGAGATGCAGTACAGCATCTGTAGGTACTAAACACACACACACACACACACACACACACACACACAGACAGCAAAAACAAAAGCATCCCGAGTTACTTCCTCATAACAAAGGAGAAGTGTTTGCGGTGGAAACTTGATTCAGAATATGAAACCAAGACAGTGTGTTAAAGTGCTTCTCAACTCGTACTGAGGAATTAACCAACATCTGAGAAAACAGCAGAAGTCAGTAACGCTGGTCTGTAAAGTGACAGTGGTGTTTACACTAAAGATGCTGTGCTACACCGACTTACACAATGATCAAAACAGGGCAGAAAGAGACGGGAAGAGAGAGCCGGTATTCCAACATGGCGTCGGATGACACTTGGTTCTCATTCTCAGCTCTAACACGCAGCTCATGGTCAGGACTAAACTGGGCAGAGGGCAGACTGGGGAACTCGGTGCTTCTTTTACTGTTTTGTTTTTCAGTTTCCGGTTGCAATCACCAGCTGATGTCATTCATATACACCGCAACAAGATATATATTTGTTCTAATACATTATCAAGAGAGCTGGCTAACGTTAGCCCTGAAAAGCCATGTAAACACTGGGAACACAATACGATATTGAGTACCGTACTTCAAAGTAGAATATCACAGATAGCTGACAAAAACAATTTAAAAGTCAATAGCCATGTGCATGAGATGGCCAAACAGTATTCAACTTCAACAATAATACAAATCCCAGATATCTATTTATATTTACAGAACAGTGCATTAAGAAAGTATTCACCTTTCACGTTGTGCTTTGTTGCTGCCTAATGCTAACATTAATCTTCACTCAGCCTATCCTGTCACGACGAAGCAAACACATCAATTTAGACATAAAAAAAGAAATTTGGAAATGTAATCAGTTAAAATAGCTGCCATGTGCCTGATCAACTTGGTTCTCGTCTTTATGACATGCAAACAAATTGGCTATGGCACGATTTTAGAAACACAATATATACTAAACCAGACTACAAAACTTTGCATGTTGTTTGCTCTTACTCATTAACTAGAACACGGAATACCAAATAATGACATTTAGAGTTTACAGAGTATAAAAAGGCCACAGTGTCCTTGCCTTGACACCGTGTAAATATAGCCTCATTCTGGCCTTTAACCAAAATAAATCAATCACTATATAATATATCAGAATTAGTAGAGTGTTAATCATATTTAACTGTACACCTTGTGTCTTACTATGTTACTACTAATGTTTTAATTTAAAAATGGTATGAACCCAAAAAGAGAGTGGATGAAATCAAAAGAAGTAACAACATATTACAGACAAATGTAGTTGGGGGTCAAAGCATAAAGTTGCATAAAAGGGGAAAATGTCCAGAACAAGTACCTCATAACTAAGTACAGTACTTGAGCACACCTCGTCGCACTCCAACACTATCTGAAGTTGGAGTGAGTAAGGTCAGGCAGGTAAGTTGAAATGTGTCATTGTGTAGTTACGGTATCTCCCATTTATGTTGCGCATCATTGGCCTCTACGCCCCTTCTTGAGTCCACCTGTGGTCAATTAAATTGATTGAACATGATTGGGAAAGAAACACACCTGTCTCACCACCGACAAGCAAGCTATGAGGGTTGAAGGAGCTCCACACAGGACCGTGTCCAACACTGAGTTGGAAAACTAGTGCGAATACTTTTTGAATGACCGTCAACCAAAAGCAATAATGGCACCTCCTCTGAAAACCACCCAGCAGGACGCCATGTTTGTTGATCATTGCTGGTGACAGCCTTTATTCTCCGCAGTTGTCGGTGCTCAACGAGGCTGAGCGGATTTATCCGGCTCACTTTCCTCCAGAAGACGCAAACGGGACAAACGCGATGGCGCAAAGCTCTGCAGCCTCTCCTTTTGGTTGGAGGTCACCGGGCTGCAACTGCCCGTGTTCACTGCGCACATTCACCTCCCAAGCCCCCAGTCAAAAACAAACAGATGTGACGAAATAAGGAGGATTAAAAATAAGCCTGTGTTTGTGTGTTAACTGATGTTTTTACTGGGTCACGCGAGCGAGCTAGCTAAAACAACGACAGCCCAGTGGTGATGCGCTAATGTCAGATTTGACCCCGTCAGTTATTTTGGGGAAAGTGTCGTCTTTAATGACGTTGTTTCGCTTTCACGGATACCTGCTCGGGAAGCCGGAGACCGTCGCTTCAACACAGACTCACACACTCACCTTGGAAGCGGAGCTGATAGTGTTTCTGGCCCCTGAATTTCTCAGGCTAGCCGTCAAACGGCCGCAGATCAGGGACGCCGCCATGTCTCCCTCTCAAGTGGAGTAACTGACGCGCATGCGTGGTGAACTGCAAATACGCCTTCGTCGGTGTCAACTTCGAATGGAGTCGGAAATTACATGATCGTCTAAAAAGGGATCCCAGTAAACACGACTGGAAAAATATTTAGGTTACTGAAAAAAAATTATGACAAAGAGAAATACGATTCATACCAGATAGTTGTTGTTCAAATAAAACGCAACATTTCTTGGCAATTTAATTAGTTATAGTATCTGCTCATATGGTAAATAATGAGCATGTCCCCTCGGTTCTGGTCTTCACGACATCGTGACAAATTAGCTACGATTTTAAAAACACAATATTTAATAAACCAAACTACAGAGGTTAGCTAGTCTTTTCGCTTAACGTTTAACCAAAACACAGAATACCGATGCGTGACATTTAGAGTTAACAGAGAGTGCAGGAAGGCAGCAGTGTCATGGCCTTGACACCGTGTAAATAGCCTCATTCTGGCATTTCACCTAAATTAAATTACTACTGTATAATATATAGAAATTATTATTGTTCATATTTAACTGACTGAACTCATATTTGGAGATGCAGAATAGGCATTATTTTGTCTTCTTCTTCAAGGCTGTTTATCAACATGTCCACCTTACTCCTTCACATTACCACAAACATTCACATAATTTTTTTCAGAGTGTATGAAAAAATGAAATCTGATGAACAACAAAAGCCTACAGACAATTATAGCAGGGTCAAAGTATAAAGTTGCCTAAAAGGGAAAACGTCAAGTAGCTCGTAACTAAGTACAGTACTTGAGCACATGAACCTGGTCTCACTCCAACACTATCTGAAGTTGGAGTGAGTGAGGTCAGGCAGGTTACGTTGAAAACATGTTTAGGGCCTCTTAAAGTCAAAGGGATTTGAAGAATAACTCGAACTTCGAGATACATCCCAGTCATCCTGTTTGCCAGGGTAAACATTGAGAGGGCCTGGCCTGCTGCTTCGGGCCATTTAAAGTGTATTTGATATTGAGCCTTAGAAAGGTCTATCTGGTGGAATAACCCATGAAAGATTTTTGAAAGATGAAATTGCCCCCTTTGTCTGTTCTCCATCTTATTTAAACTAAACTAAACTCCAGATGTGAACATCTCAAGAAAGCTGGATATAATAATTACCACAGTAAGTAAAAGACAAACTAATTATCCTAAATTATTTTTAAAATACTAATTTAACCATGTGAAACTGACATGTTATTTAAAGAACGGATCTCCAGAGGAAACAAATGGCTTTTCTCAGAATGATTTTGACTTGCTTTTCTACATCTATAACAAATGTTAAGTGATCTGTATCTGCATTTATTGTATATTAATTGATCTTGTATGCGATGACTCTGGAGGCTTTCTAAAGAACCAAGAAACACAACCTGATAATTACAGACAAACAGTTACTATTCAAAAAGTATTTATTCACAAGGCGGAGTATGTACAATCTTATTTACACAGAGGTAAATCAACAGCATTAGTCCATATTGTTATTCAACAACCAACACTAAACATGGAACATTCATGCTAAAACTGACAAATGAGTTAAACATGTCAAACATAGGTAACTGGTCACCAAAGAGCAAGAGGGGTCACATTTGGAGTTTGGTTTCTCTTTGAGCTCCGGTCTGTGTTTTTTTTTTTACAAGGATATTAGAATTACATCTTTGTGTACAAGTCTGGAATAAGAGTTCATCTTCCTTATTTGTTTTTAAACTATATCAAATTATTGGCCACCTTCCCTTGATGTCAGTGGAAACTCTAAAAGCTCTCTCCACCTGTTTAAAGCCACACCGACGGCAGTTTAGTTCTTAGAATATATCCCAGAATATTTCTGATGAAACAGGCAGGCTTATGAACAACTGACTGATTTATGATAATGATTTCTTCAAACCTTTAACTGCTGGGCAACACTGGACAGTCCAGAGAAGAAGAGTTACAACACAAATATAACCTTATTTGCAATGCGATAATAACATTTTTTTTAAAAAGTGAATGCTACTCTTACAAAACATTCTACAAAATGTACATAAATTATGGACCTTATTTACTAACATAGCTGGGAAGTGACTAAACTAAAAGATCTCTATAGTGAATAGTCCAATGAGAGTGGAGCCTCTACATACAGCTTTTAATTGCTTTCCAATTCAGGAATGAGCTCCTCCATGACTCCGGAGATGCGCTATATATGCAAAGTTTTACCATAAGACACTCATGAAGACTCAGATTAGAAGTACATGGAACACGTTGCTCCAAAGAAACAGAATGGTCTTTTAAATGAACACGCTTACTTGTTGTCCTTGGTCTTTCCCACTAACCAAAGATTTAAATAATTGATCAGGTGTTGCTCAGTGGTAACCTCTCTCTCTCTCTCTCTCTCTCTCTCTCTCTCTCTCTCTCTCACTCACTCTCTCTCTCACTCTCTCTCTCACACTCTCTCTCTCTTTCAGTCAGAATCACTGCTGCTGCTGGAGGAATCGGTCGACATGGCTTCCACGTCGTCCTCGTTCTCCTTGTTGTGACCCGGAGGCTCCAGGCCGAAGTCGTTGCCGTGGTGAGGAGGAAGCAACCCCACAGAGACGTCGGAGGACTGCCAGGGGTAGTGAGGAGTCAAGACGTCTGAGAGAACAAGAGGAGAGACGGCGGTTAATCTGTGGATTCACAAATCTACTACCAACAGGTTGTTCGGTGTTTGTGTGTCGGACATTGACAACCCAACATTCAATGCAAAGCATCAATACAACTTAATGATAACTACACAAATCCAACAGCTTTCATTTTGTTGAAAATTGTTTGAAAGTTTGTTTCTTTTCCGAGTGGCCATGACTGCTTTGGGCAAATTAAATCCTTCACCAAAGAAAATAAAAATAAAGTCAATGTCCAAATGAAAACTGGAGTGGAAAAAAAACGGCCTTTCAATCAGAATATCATGCCAACAAAACACAACTTAAACCGATTCATGAGCAATTGTGTTATTAACTGGTGTAAAAGGGTAAAGAAAAAGAGTTCAATGTTGGCTTGTGCCACGTTAGTAAAGAAGTGCTCGGAAAGTGGAGTAACATCTGCATCATTTCATTATGCATTATGGTGTGATGAAATTCCCTCCAGGTGTTTTTGAGATATCGCATTCACAAAGGTAGGTACGGACAACCTGAAAACATGCCTCCGGCCACAGCCGTCGCAGAGACATACAACTCTAATCCTTTGGAAGGACTTACCTGGCAACCTCCCAGCAGCCAGAGCGTCACCTGGCAGATGGCCATTCACGCCATTGGTCGGCAGGTTGGCCATGTGACCCAGCATTCCGCTGCGCATTTCCAGGTCAGTAGGATAGGGTCTGCGTGGATCACCTGGAACCAACATGTGCGTCAGCAGTAAAGTGAAAACACGAGAACCGGCGCAGGAGGAACAGGATTCTGTGGTTCTTACCTGGTACCCAGTTGAGCGGCGCACAAACGGCGTTACTGGCACTGATTCTGTGAGCGTACTTGATGATTTCCTCTGAAGAAATGCTCCCTGCAAAACAACAAGTCAACAAACCATCAGACACAAAACCAGTCAACAATCGCGGGACTCATCAGAAAGTGTTGGACGGGTGTGTTAGCTCACCTTTCCTGGCTTTGTCAATGGATTTGAGTTTCTCTTTTGCCTGGTAAACAGCAGTGGCCTTTAAAAAAGAAGACGGGAATCAACAGAAGAACCTGCAGTAATCTGTGTGAAATGTACTTTGAGGTTTTGGTGTCATTATTAACATGTAGACTAACATCTCTATAATTTATCTCTTAAAATACAAACTGATCTGATCAATCGTCAGACCAACACTGCACCTGAGTGCATCTTAATAGAACAAAGCTGGATCAGTGATGATTCATTAAGAAGTAAGGTAAGCGACAAGGACAGATTATGAGAAAGTATTTTGGAGGTCCACTTGACGGACGAACTGTTAAATGTTATTTCTTTGGAGGCAGGAAGTCAGTTGTTTTTATGTGTTCTAGTCTTATTACGAATGACACGGTGAGGAAAGACGATGTTGGTGTAGAAAGATTTTCTGAACTGTTTTTTGGTAGAAATGTTATATATCCTGGAAGACACCAGTATTAATGTTACGGTAGTAAAAAAAAAGTAGTACCACGTTTGAATTTGTCTGCATTTCTCATGTCTATCTAAAAAGGTATTCTTTTACAAGTCTCGATGAAAAAAAAATTGGGAAAAAAGCACCACCCACCAGGATGTGTTCAGCCTCCTTCAGCTGCTTCTGGAGCTGCTGGATGTCACTGTCTCTCTTCTCCACCTCCTTCTCCAGCAGCTGCATCTCCTGGTGAACTTTTCCCTGCTGCTGAGCGACCTCCATCAGCTCCTGAAACACCCTGTCCCTTTGCACCAGAAGCTCCAGGATCTGAGGACCACACACACAAATACTTGTTGTACATAAACACAGGTTGTATTTGAATAGATTATGCCAGTTTTATTGTGGCCTTGTTTAAAAAAACCACAGTAAAACCCATCCACTCATTTTTAAGACTCTTACAAATGCAGCCAGAATGGATGTGATAAAATAACACTACCTGACCCTGAAAACAACACTGTTTTTCAAATTATGTATTTTGTTTTAAGTTGTATGTGTGTGTTTAATTAAGTGTCACTTTTCCCTATTTTTTACAAATCAAACCATCAATTAATGGAGAAAATATTCAGCGGGTTATTCCATAATAAAAATAATAATTAGTTAATAGTTAAAAAATGAGCTCCACTTCCAACAACAACAGTACAACTTTGCATTAATATAATATATGAATCTGATGACACAATTTATAAAGTAATAGGTGAGGTTATTCTTGATTATGGTTACGTACTTGTATTGTTTAATTAAGTATTTAATTAATTAAGTATTTTCCTTGTATCTTCACATTGTGGTATTTGACTGAATACTCCCTCCACCACTTCGTTGTGATGAATGAGATCAATATGGAGTCGGTTTAACCCTTGGCCTGTGCATTGTGTTACCTGCGTGTCCTCTCCTGTCTGGGGCAGCTTCTGACTCCTAGACAGAGCCAGCATCTCGATCAACTCCCTGAAATTAAAACACACGAAATAAGGAAGATTCCAACAGCGGCTAATGTTTTGGTTAGCTAACCTAAAAGTACAGCTGCTGGTTCAAGGGCTCTGACGGGCCGAATGAACTCTCCACGCGAGAAACAACAACACAGTAATACACATTATTAAGTTACAACTGCTAAAGGTTTAACGTTACCGGGATAAAACCTCCAAATCATCCAAAACAGACAGCAGCCGTTCTTTGGTTGATTTCTCCACCACCGTTGCCATGTTTGGCTCACGTCGCTTCTGCGCAAGACAGGAATTGACGTCTGCCGAATCTTCTTTGTGTTTTTTTTAATGGCAGCTGTCATGTTATACTGCCATCTGCTGGAGGAATTACATCCCACAAATACGTTTATTCAAGTTCTTTACTTCAGTTTTAGATGTGCTTTACTTGAGTGTTTCCATTTTATGATGCTTTATACTTATACTACTACTCCACTCCATCTTAGGGGCACATATTGTATATTTTACTACAATTGTTCTACAATTATCTGACAGCTTTAATAGATTTGATTACTACTTACTTTATAAATTAGATGAGATTCCATTGTATGTACCATTTAGTACTGTAGGCAACTTAAGTACACTTTTGACTACATCAGGGGGAAATATTGTACTTTTTACTCCAGTTACATTGTTTTACATGATAAATGTCAGGCAAAGACATTAAAGTAATAATACACATTATAACAGGACACTGAAGAATACATGATAGAAATTGAGGTGCCATATTTTTTTAGAGCATATCACTTGACGATATAAAAGCGTTGACAATGTTATTATTCAATATTATTATTTAGTTAAATAAGTAATATAATGCAATATTTATACAAATACATTTGTGTTGGAAATCTGCTGCAGTCACATTTCCCACATGATTTCTATACTACAAAACAACTACTTTCACCTATCTTATTGTCAATACATTTGATTGATAATACCTCTGTACTTTCCCTAAAGTAAAAAATGTTAATGTTTGACTACGGGGAAATCCGCCGAGACCTGGCAACCTTTCTCGGTAGTTCGTTGAGTTGTGTTAATGTTCTGCCCTAGAGCAGCTGTGGGAACTATGGGTGTGAACCCATCAAGTTAACGGTTGGTAGCCAGGCAGTTTACGGAACATGAGTGTGTTCAACTTCTAAATAAAAGCACCAACAATACATGGAAAATGTATCCCACATTTGGGAAAGGGGCTATGCTTAAAATACACTTTGTATTGTATACTTGTGTTTGGTATTTGTGGCCTTAAAACTTGATGAAATAAAATATTGTAGCGACCCTGTAAAGGGGGCTTTGTACAACAACCCCTCCTCTCTAGCAATCGCAGGATGATGGTCGAGGTGCGTGCCTGTGATTGGTGGAACAGAGGGGTGGCGGGGTTTGACCTGTCTGGGGGACAGGAGGGAGTTAAGTGTGTGTGACGGGAACCGTGTTGTTGTAAAAGTGTCGGTGCTGGTAGCATGTGAGTGTCTCATGAACGGCTGTCAATAAAGCGTGCCTCCAAGGACATTAACCAGTCTCCGTGTCATAAACAAACGTAGCGAAACGTTACAATATGTTTATCTGCTTTCTATCTGGGAGTAAGATAGATTGTTGAGTATTGACCCGTGTCAGACTCAGACTCGTTTCTGTACAGTAAATATGAAGTAACAGGAGAAAGTTAGCTTAGCATATCATGTGGAAACAGGAGAATTTGCTGGCCTGGATCTTTCTGAAGCTTATTTACCAAAATGTCTTTGACCAACACAATAAAAAAATGTTCATGTCTGAAAAAAGATCATGACCCCCCCTTCCCTACTACCAGACTGCAGGTAAAATGTACAACCTCCTAATTTATATATCATATGATTTACTCGTTTACAATAAGAAATACAATAAAATTCCTTCATTCAATTCAAAGTAATAGTTAAAAAGTATTATCAACTAAATGTATTAGAAGTACCAGCAGGCGGCTGAAGTTATTAGCATTGCAACTTTTACAAAAGTTAAAGATGGAAAAAAAACGTTTAACAAAGCTCAAAGAGTTGCCATGTTTTGGTATTATGCTATTATTCTGAAATCGAACCGGAAGTTGTGCTGTAGGTTTGTTTCTAGCTTGATTCCTCCGTTATCACAACAGATCAGCCTTGGCCAGAGAGAGAAGTGGGACTTCTTTACTTCGGAGCAAATTCTCTCCGTTTAGTTTCGTTCTCACGGCTTCTTCGAAGTACTTTCTTCTTCCCGGAGTTCTCCGGCTTTGCTTTCAGGATGGTTAAAGTGTCTTTTAGCTCCGCGTTGGCTCAGAAAGATGTGAAGAAGGACGCAGAAACTCTTATTCCCGAGGAGGACAAAGTGAGTAGAAAATGGCTGAGCTCGCGTTATGTTCGCCTCCAGCTCCCGGGAAGAAGGCGCAGTTCATATAAACACAATGGTGTAGACAAATTATCTTTTTTATATATATATATATATATATATATATATATATATATATATATATATATATAATGTTCTTGTAAGTTAGACATTTAAAACAAAGGCAACTGCAATAATTGCAATAATTTCCTTATCGTGTTATTGTGACGTTATATAAGTTAGTGCTACTCGTTTAGCATTTCATGCTTTTATTCTTAAAAAAATACAATACAATAATTAATGTTTCACAGTTGTGTGTTTGATTGTCTGACTCCTACGGACATTTTAAATGATCATATTTTTTTACGGTAAATCTTCTATTTTTGTCAAAATATTTGAAGCATAGTAGTTTTTTGTGTGATGATTCGAGAAAACTTCCTTAGTTTTTTATTCAAATGCATCTTGGGTACATCGGTCTTTTTTGTTTTCAGTGGGTTAATTTAAAGAACTCAACATGTTAAGTGAGTTTTTTTTTCTGAAGCTGAATCAGAAAGTCCTTTTTTTTTGTTTTATTACTTAATAAATGGAAGAATCGTTATTGTATTTGTTTTGGTGTTAATTTTAAGTGGGTCAAACACCTTTTTATTAAGTCATATTTCTTTCTGTCCTTTCTCATCACCATCTTTGATCTTATAAAGAAAAACAGACCTTTTATCTTGTTGCTCCAAAGTGCGTCACTCTTACACAATAGAAAGCAGACCAGGTTATGAAATGACCAAGCAAAATTAATATTTTAGCTGCAACAGGTAAGTTTATCTGATCTTCTGCACATGCTCGTGCATTAGAAATGAAGAGTTTGGTCTTTTACATTGGACAGAAAAGCTTCTGAGTTTGTCCAGAATCTGCTTGTTACACAGACAAAGAGAAAGCTTCCTGTCACAAGTTGCCTGTTTCACACGAGTCCTATAGGGAAGTTGTGAAAGTTGTTGTCCGGGATTGAATTGCTTGGGGTGAACTTGGGAAAACATCAGTAAACAAATTAGCTGGAAAATGAGTCCAAACAAGAAAATCAGCTGTTGGTGTGATGGTTTTGTAAAAGTAAAGAGTCTGTGAGCACACTTTAACTCTGCAGACTAATTGGATGATTAATCCACTTGACTCCAGGTTAAAAACAGCTGACTGCCGATGCTTGTTGTTTCTCTCTCTGGGTATAAAGTCCAGTTCGAACCTCTCCTGCAACTTCTTCTGTCTCCACCCTGTTGTGAAAGAAGCTGCTTCTGTTTCAGCCTTTCAGAGGAAGTTTCAGTTTCAAGACCATTTCTCAGCAGAGTAATAAATACAAACGTAGAGAATGCAGTGGCTGCGTTTCTTCTATATAAAAGAGCTGATGTCTTCCTGTGTGGTTATCGGGGCTGCAGACGGTGGTCGTCTGGGCTGGTTTCAGTGGACTGACTCTTATCTTTGCAATGGGGGCTTAATTCTTTCCTTCTGGGGGATTAAAGTGGGTGCAAACGCAGCAGATTCTGTACATTTTTTGGACTTTCCTGCTTTTGGGTTGTGTGGCTCCGTCCAGAAACACGGCCACTTCAATGTTTCTATGTCTTTAAAAAGTCGGAAGACGTTTGGAAGATTTTCTTTACCCCTGATGCGTCTTTTATATTACTTTTAGAATTAAAACATATTCATGATTGTGCCTAAAAAGCAGCAGATTTACATCTATGCCAGGTGCCACCTCTCTGCATCGTGACACAATGAATAATCTTAAATTACAGGGCGATATGATCCGGTTATGTTTCATTATTCATTTATTTAATTATATATATATATTCAAGAATCTACAAATGCCAAACATTTCTTTTAGTTCCAGCTTCTCAATTGATCCAACGGCCCAAAGCATTTGAAAAGTTACAATTGTCTGTTTACGGCATTTTTGGCTAGGAAAATTACAATTTTGTTTTCATTGTGATTTCATCTCTCCGTTATTTTTGATTAATCAAATGGTGAGTCTATAAAATATCAGACAATGGTGGGTTTAGTCTCCTAACCTCCAACTAACTTTTAGTTTCTGTTCCATTCTCACTCGTCATCTTTCTTTTTATGCTTTTGTTTCTCTTGCTGTGTTTTTTTTGTTTGTTTTTTGAAACTAATTGTTTAATGTGCCGAGTGAGACGGGAAACCAGCTCGCATCATTCGGTGACCTTCCTGGCCTTTTAACCAAGTAGAAAATATTATATGGCACCACGCATCTCATTTCCATGTTAATGAACTCCATCCGAGTTGCACCAACCAGCTAAAGCCTGTCGCTGAGACGTTTATAGTAACAACAGTTAACATTTAGGCTAAGCACGCTTAGTTTGGCCTTTCCCTGAGTCGGTCGCTGGTTCAAAAGGGGATGCAGCTTTCTTCCTGTTGAACATAAAGTTCCAGCTCGCTTCATTCGTGGTGGGGAAACAGCACTTGGGTGGTGTAATAAATACCCTTATACTTAACTCAAGTAATAGTATCCACACTACACTATTTAAATACTTGGTTCAAGTTAATGTGCTGCATTTAAAATGTTAAGTTGGGGTACAAAAGTATAAGTATCCAAATCTATTTAGTAAATTGAAAGAATTTGTTGTGGATTATGATTACTGATGCGTTAATGTGTTCATCACTTTAGTGTTGCAGCTGTTAAATGTGTCATCAAGTTCCTAAAGTCTTCAGGCGTTTTAAAAAGTGTTTCTTTGGGTCGAGTTAATAGTTTTTACCTGGACGTGTAAACGTGCTTGTGGCTGCTCTTAATTAATCCAGAGCATCATTCGAGTTAATTCATCAGCATCTTATCTGCTTACTTAAAGTATCTTATCTGTTGACTTTGTGTAAATTACCAATTAGTTTCCTGCCGTCTCTTCGACATTGTGCTGATTTTACAGATCCAGTCATTACTGAGTTGAGCTCGATTAGAAACCGGATGTAATGGTCAGCTTTTGTTTTGTTTCTCCTTTTTGAATTCTATGCCCGAAAGCATTAAAAAAAATCTTCTTCTTATCTTTTGCCCAAAGGGTCCTCAAATTGTATTAACTGTGATTGAGAATGCAGGGGCAAAATAAGCAAATACTCACATTTGAGAAGCTGTTATTTTAAGTGATAGATCAATAAAGTTATTAACTGATTGTACATTAATAAAGATGTTTATCACATGGGCTTCATGACATCTGAAGTCACCAGGCCCCTGGTTTCTCTGCTGGGAACTCGCATGTAGACATCAGCGAAAATACCCTGCAGACAACTCTGCTGAATGATGAACACCTGAGATTATCTCCCAGCACATGAACACGTCACACCGCGTGTTCAACTCTGTCGTAAAGATCACATCAGCAGCTGAGCCAGCAGCAGCAGCGTGGGAATCCAGGTTAATCAACTTTCCATCATAAGTTCCCTGCTTTTCATCTTAAGATCTGGAAACAGAAAAATGTGCATTTGTGATGCTGCACTCCATATTTCGTTGGTCTTTCTTCCATAGCAACTAACCATGATCACCATTTGAGTTTATTCTCTTTCTGTCATGGCGCCAGCTGAGTAAACGGGCGTTTTGTTGGAGCCGTGAAATGGTTGCTGGTGGCGAGAGAGTCTGTTGAGACGCCTGAACTATAAATGTGGGTTTTATAGTAGCTGAAATTCTGGAGCCGGATATAGTCAGAGACTGTGAATGCTGTGAAAGCAACAAAGCTTTATTAAGATGTGTCGGCTGCTGCTCACCTCGGTGTTACTGTGCTGATAATGTGTTAGAGTGAATTTTTTTCATATGTGTGGGTTAAGAGTGCACATATGCTACTACTTTTGTGTGTGTGTGTGTGTGTGTGTGTGTGTGTGTGTCAGCTGGTGGAAAAACTGACGCCAGACGAGCACATAAGTCCTCACAATGAATTGTGTTGTCTTTTACAACAACCGTTGTGGTTTTTTGTTGTGTTTTTTAAAAATATTAAATGACATTAGTGTGACTGTCTTGGAGCAGAACTGCCACACTTTCTTCTAGTTTCAGCCGCTCACGATTAGTTGCTTTTTCTTTGTCTGAAATATTTGTTTTGGACATTTATCGCTGTTTTCTGATGGTTCTTTGACATTATTGATGAATCAGTTAATCAAGAATAATGATTGGTTGCAGCCCTAGTTAGCAGGATTGTTGTCTGTAAATATTAATTATTTCCTCGAATATTCCATATTATTGTCGATTTGCTCGCCAATATCTCCTCATATAGACGTATAAATCCCTGTCGTTCGTGTCACTACTTTAGTTGTTGCCTTCGTATTGCCTTCAGTTCATGTTGACAGATCAGTCTGGGCCTTTTTGTTGGCAGGTAACACACATACACACGCACATACACACGCACATACACACGAACATACACACACACCTCCCATTGTTCCCGATTTGTGTTGACAGTGGCTTCCTTTGGGTGACTGTGCCGATCTCAAACAGGACATATGCTGGGAGTGAATCTTCTTCAGGCCCTAAAGCAACAATGAGAGTTCTAATTTTTTGCACCAGTCTTCAGTCCCAGAGTGTCCACGATGAGCCGCCATGTTGACTTTACACACTGACATGTGTTTTCTGTCTGAGGGATGGTAATAATTGACCATTATCCAGTAATCTTGACCGATTTAACGCTTAGGTGTAACCAGTTTTTATAAAAAACAAAACTTTTCTTAGAAAAAGCTGAATAACTGTCGGCAGAGCAACTTGTCTTTTTAAAATGAATAGCTGGTCCCCCTTTAAAGGTCACCTTCAGTGCACTGGTTGCTAATGTTTCACTCTAATCAGTAAGTGAATACTATGTACGCAACATGGTGGTTGCTAACTCACGAACGGGTGAACTGGGGACTCGGTTGCCTGTTTTGTACAAATTATGTTTTTTTTAAAAATATCTATATTTAGAGAATAAACTAATTATGCATGTAATTCATTTTTTACCTATTTTCTTTTTGTGAAATGATACAAACCCCAAAAACTCCAACCAAACTCATCAGTTGCATTGATCTATTTGGGGGTTTTCCTCTCTGACTTGAGAAGGAACAGTCAATTGAGGAATAGCAGTTTTTTAGTTGCTATTTTCAGATATATTGGGACATACACTTCCATTAAAAGATTTGAATCCACTGTTAAATTGACGTTTTCTTTCCTTCTCTAATGCCTTTTTTAAGATTTTGTAATTTTTATTGTATAATTCACTAGTTTTTTTTCCCCAAAATATTTAAATGATCAAACTTAGTTGATGTCCCATGACAGGAGGATACTGTTGAATTATGAAAGGCAGGTAACTCATCTTCGGTCTCTATTGAACCGCAACAGTGCAGACAAATATTGAGTTAGTGCGTTTTTCTTTGGGCCCTCTGCAGTTTACTAAGTGGTTAGATTGAACAGGATTTACCCTGATCCAATCCCAATAGTGCTAACCCGAGACTAACCTTCTTTCTTGCTTGTAAATTTTGAAAAAAAAGGTTTGCTTGATTTATATTCTGCCTTTTTGTGCACTCCAAACTAAAACGGGAACCTATTCCAAGATTCACGTACATACATTTGAATGCTTCCAGTTTCCTTCACCAATTGTCATATCGATGATTGTCTCTTTCTGTCCGTTTTAAAAGGTCACCCCTGGTTAAATCGTTGCACAGCATTTTGTTCTCCAAGTACCAAACAAACTCTTCATGCAAGGTACTGTGTATTTGTAAAGAGGGCCTTCTCCGCCCCTAATGCATGAAAGACCACGGTCCCCTCAGCCATCTGACTGGACCCGATCAACTTGTGTGGTAGGAGGTTCCAAACTTTCCAACGGTAATGTAGATACATAGTGACATTACAGGATTACAGCCCAAATTTTTTCCTGAGCTACTCGTTGCTGCTCGCGGCCTGGATGCGTCCTTCGATTGTCGTCTGAGGCATGCAGACTGCTCGAAAAGGATTATGGTTTAATCGGTCCGATGGAGACTCAGCCGAGAGACTTAGCGGCCTCCTACAGGGGCGCCAACCGCTAAAACTCAAGAGAAGATTAACCAACCAGGCAGATATACGACCCCCACCCCCCACCCGACCGCTCGGAGACCCTTCACCCAGTGCATACCTGGAACGATGCAGGGAACCAGATTTACAGCAACCACTCGGTGAATATGTGACGTCTAAAGCGAATAGAATTTTTTAAAAAGCTGATTATCGAATAATTTTTTCAGTCCTCTTTCAAACTAAAAAATGCAAAACATTTGCAGGTTCCAGCTCTTTAAATGTGGGGGATCTTCTGCCTTATTTTGTCACATATGACAGTTGGTAAAAATATATTTGGATTTTAGACCATTGGCTGAACAAAGAAGACCTTATATGGGTGGGATATTTTATAATCGTTATTTGCAACTCTGGTTATTTCCTCAGTTTGCGTAGTTCCGCTTTACTTGAAACGGCTCTTGCAGTTTAGTTTTAGTGATGGCTTACTGCCCTGGTCCTTTTACATGTTTGGTTTAATGCCAAAGAAAGAGGAATGCACATGAAATATTCCTGTTGGCTTTGGATTATAGTTTCAGTTTCTATGTCATGGTTTTCATGGGCTTTAATAACTGGATGTGTCTGTTAGTAATTTGCATTGTAACAGGTTGATGATGTGCAGGTTTGGTTCATCATCCAGAAGTGGGGTTTATTTTGTGTGTGTAATGTGGCAGAGATCTGCATAAGATAATCACAGGAATTCCTGCAGTTGATGGAAACAGTTTGACGGTAGCCACACTGAACAAGTATGGTTCCATTCCTCTAAACTACGGAGGGTACGGAGGGTTTTTTCTGGTTACGTTTTGAACGCGGTCTTCGGTGTGTGTCGGATGGAGTTTCAGGGAAACCAAACCCGCGTCCTGGACACCGATACTCACCTGTCGCCACAGAAACACAAGATGCTCTCAGGTGAGACGACGCTCGGAACCCTGCAGACTTATCCACTTAAGATATTTACCGGAGGACTGAACGATGTAGAGGATCAGGGACAGCAGTCGTGTATTTACACATTGTGTTTTTTAAATGGCTTTAGAAAATCCAGACGAGGTGGAATAAATGTTTTTATTCAGGCACATTTTTTACCGTTTTGAATTCTGCTTTTAGCCACAACAACATTGTCTTCAGTTGTCATATTGACAACCGTATGTTCACTATGATTCTTTGATTTCACCCGAATAAAAACGTCCCTGATCCTCTACATCGTTCAGTCCTCTGGTAAATATCTTAAGTGGATAAGTCTGCAGGGTTCCGAGCGTTGCCTCACCTGAGAGCAGCTTGTGTTTCTATATATAGAAGAATATTGAGAAGAAGTTTCACAAATTAAATGGAAAATGTTTGTCTGCTCTGGCTGACTTAATATGGTGTCTGGTTGGTTCATCTCAATCACACACGCACACACACACACACACAAAGACCGCCATTGATCGCTGTCGTAGCTCGACTGTGTGATTTGAATGCAGCCCAGATAAACCAGCTTCCTCCATCCTCACCACAGCCCACCCAAACTGGGGATTTCTGCCACGCAAATGAGACCCCAAAAAAAGCCAACAGTGGACATCAAAGTAGAGCCAAATATTCATAACCGAGCTGGACAGACGGTTTTGAGAACAAAAGAGGGAGGGAATCCATTTCAGGCAGTTTGTTTGTGTAAGTTTATTTACACACGGAAGGCTGAATGATGGGGAATCGTTTCCTGTTTGTAAAAAGTCGTCATACCTGCTATTATGACAGCCTCAAAGTCAGTCAGTCAGTTCTCAAATATTAGCTGCTGCCAGTTTCTCCCACGTGAAGATTGAAGCACTACGTGGCTGATCTGCAGGATTCAAATGCGCTGACTAATCTACATAGTTCTGAACTGTGTGTGTGTGTGTGTGTGTAAATGGCGCTCTAAAGGCCTGTTGGGTCTTGTTGGTGAAGCTTTCGGAGACTGTTGTGAAACGGGAAGTTCACTGCATCAGAATCCAGGACTCGCTTGTTCTTTGATGTATGAACATGGGGAAACATTTATATTCCGTGTGTAACAGTTTGAAGTAATTTTTCCAACAGAAGACGCTCTTAAAATTCATCAGCTTGACCCGTTGACCTTTCAGTAAACTGAGCTGATCAGATAATCACGATGTGGTAATAAAATACAATAAAAAAAAAAGAAAAGTCCAGTTTGAAGAGTCGTGAGACGCCAAAACGCTTCACGCAGGCTTTAGAATGCCGTTTGTTAAATCTCTTATCAGATTACAATCAATACAACTTTCTGATTTAAGGGGCATAATGTGCAATATCATGAACATGATCAACGTTTTGCAACTTCTCTATTTCGTACTGCATCTGCCGCACATCAGTTTTCCTCTGGATAAACACTGTTTTACCTCCTAAACTATAAATACATCTTGTGTTTGCTAATGGAGGTGCACCACCTGCCTGACCGTTCCCTTTTCAGCGCCAGGAAGTCTCTAAACTCGACTGTTTGATATTCTTATGTCTGTTGAGGACGTTCCGTGAAAGGAACCACCCTCTGTGGCTTTCTATGTTATTTTGCCTTCTTTTCTTTCTTGTGACTGATTCCCACAAACGTCCACTCAGCAGAGATGGCCTGAGCTTTACAGCCTCAGGAAATGTTCCCTTTTATTCTCTCTGTCGGCCCGTCAGACACACTCCATCTGACACCACCGCGTTGGCTGCTCTGCCCCTTCAAAGGGTTTTCCCCTCACTTCCTCTCCCCAAACACACTTTCTTTGGTTCCTCTTTTCTGAGCGTTCCTGCTCATTTATCACCTGTCAGAAGAAAGAAAAACGTTACACAACATTTGGAGTCTTTTGCAGTCCGTACATTGAGGTGAAGGTCCGAAAGTGCTGTCTGTTTAAAAAAAGAAAACAATAATAATAATGTCCGCCTGCTGTTTTTTGTTTTCAGTGTTTTGGAGATGCTGACTCATGCCCCAAATGTATCGAAGTTGTAGTAGAATGATGATGTACTGTATATTATATAGATTGTTTTAAATTCATTACAGTATGAAACGCTCTCTTTTTACGGTGACTGATTTTAAAAGAGGAACCTCATATCTGAAATCTGCAAATATTTGACTCTAAAAGTAAATAACATTTTAATTGTACAATGTTTGTAAAGCTGTTGGGTCAAGGTGTTTGTTTACATGTGTTATGAAGTGTGCCATTCTGGGAAACGTATCGAGTTGATCCATTAGTTTAAGTCGTACAAATATCTGGTTTGTCTCTTTCAAAGTTTTGCTGCTTTTCTCTTTATCAGAATAAATTCTTAATATGTGAACATATGCAGTGTCTGAAAAAACAGACATTCGAAAAGAAAAAACGTTTCGGTTAATTCAAATATTTTTGCGCTTTCATAAGCCAACATTTTACATTTAAAAATAACAAAATAGCCAAAAGAGTGAAACAAAAGTATCAAGTTCAAATTCCGACTAGCCAATGACTTGTAAATCAGTGATTCATATTTAACAAAAACAATCTCAAACACCAGAAGTTTTCCAGAGAACAACTTTAGTACATTCAGGAGAAGTCAGTGTGTGTTGAAAATAAACAGCCGAATGCTTTAGTCAGTGTTCGTGTTGGGGAAAACCACGGGTTGTGTTTTCAGGCATAACATCAGCTCAAAAGATATGGTCGTCAAAGGAAGTCGCTCCACACACGCTCACATGAATGATTCCTGGCTGTTTATCCTCCGACGAGGTTTCTCTCAGTCTGAAAAGGGGTTTTCAGTTCGTAGCAGCAGGAGACGAGTCGGGTCTTGTTCTGAAAAGAAGCCGTTTCTTTATCCGCCCGAAGTCCACCGGCTGAGGTTGGTCTGATAATGATGGGCCCCGGTTCCTTCAGCACCGTTGAATATTTCTTTCCACTCAGCTCAGCTCTCAAGTTTCTCAGAAGAGCTCAAACACACGACACAGTGATTTTAGTTTTCAGGGTTTTTCCACGACCCCATTTCCGTGGAAATAAAACAGGAAAAGATTCTCAGATGCGTCCATTTTGTTTTTTATTGGAACTATCATATGATATGATGCCATCCTTATTAATGTTTAGTCACACTTTAGTATGCACTGTCTGTCATTATGGTTCCAATTCTTCTTTTAAACACACACTTGTGTACATTTTACTCCCCTGCCCATTCACAAAGATTTGCAAAACATTTATTTCAAATTAATTTAAGGCAGAATAGAGAGGGAGAGGTGAAGGAGTGGAAAGGTAGGCACAGGTAATGGGCTTTCTTCCATGTGTACTTGTAATAAGGGATGCTCATCTAGCACTATTGGCTTTAGTCATTTGGCTTTTTCTTAGCTACGGACACTTTAAAAGCACAACGTCACCAGATTAATGGAGATGGAGTGTTCTTAAGGTTGTTTTTGTTCCCATTTGATCTCACAACATCATTTTTCATTATAAAACCTTATGCCGTCTGATCCCCAGCATTCTTCTCTCCTACAGGATGCGGAGGCAGCTCTGCTGGTGCATCACCAGTCTCGGGCCTGGTGCTGGTGCATGTGCCTGGGTCTCGCCCTCATGCTGTCGGGAGTGGTGGTTGGAGGTGCCTACCTGTACCGCTACTACATCGTGGAGGTGAGCTACCAGCCCCAACAAGGGTGGGAAGAAGAGGTAAATTAAACGATAATCGATTATCACATAATCAGTGAAGGAGTTTAAAGGCAGAGGAGAGCTTTTAAAATGTGCTCATCGCCCCTCAGGGCTGATTTAGGCGGCCCGGGAGGAGTTAACCACTTAAAAGTCTGGAGACACGACACGGGAGTCTCCGCAACAAACGGCCACACAAGCAAATCATGTGTGCAATAAATCACAATAAAATTAAACAAAGAATCATCTGATGAAGTATTTATTAGAGTTATAGTCCACGATCCAACACAAAAACAAGATCACGAGCGTGGCGCGTTAATCCCACATTGCTGGAGAAAATGTGAACCGACGAACTCGACAGGTTGAAGCAAGTAAAACTGCAGTGAGCTGTTTTTATGTTGTGCGCTAGCTCCACCTACTTGGGCAGGTTTTATAATGGTGTGAATGATAAACAGATTCCTGGAGATTAATAACTGCAGCAAAGTGGAAGCAGCCAAAATAGGAACTGAACAGGAAATGCAGCTACATGTGTTTCCTGTCAACATTTTAGCTAAAGCAGGAAATACTGTAAAGTTATAGTTGTATTATGTCCAGGTTATTTTGATCTCTTGTGGCATACAGCACGCCTATAAATCTACAGCCACACAAGCAGACACTCGAGGCTGTAGTGTTCATCGTACATCGACAAATAAAAAGTTGGTCTTAAGGGTGCAGAAGCCGTTTCAGGAGTGAGCTTGTCAGACTTAAAAAGGATTTATAGTTGAGAGACAGCAGCTGCAAGAGTGTCAGTTTTATTTGCCCAAAATCACGAATCAAAGAATACTGCCAGTAGAGACAACATTAGAATAAAAAGACTTCCTCTCAGTGAAACGCATCTAGCGAAGACATTTCCACTGCAAACTGATGCCCACCCTCATCCCTCTTGTTTTAAGAATGCATAAACATAAACATTGTGATTTCAAGGCATGTATAAACATGACTAGATGGGAATGTCTGTTTTTTGTGAGTTAAATAACTGAAAAAAAAACATTAAAAAAAAAATATTGACCGTAACATAATCCGAACATTTAAAACTATAACCACAATGTCTTGTATATAGCGGGAGATATTCGAGAGCTGGCCAACTTTCACATGAATGGAAAATGTACAAAATAAATACATTTAATTTGTTGAACAGAAACCCAGACTCTCCAGTTATGTGTAATCATTCCTTTTTTTTAAATTCTACTTTCTGTACTGATTTCATTTAATTGTAATCCTGAAATGTTTGATCACAAGTATTTAGGGACTTTGTTTTGAGCAGTTTTGTATAAATAAAGTTTTTATTAGTCATATTGCCCAACACTTGCCTTGAATCAGACAGTCGGGGGTGGAGGTCTCACCACCAGCAGTTTTACGATTTAATGCCTTAATTCAACACATTTACATGCATTCATATCTACTGCAGGAATACACTCTCTCACGAGATGCGTAATACTAATGTTCTCTCTTTTCATGCTCCTTGTCCCTCCAGGATGGTCGGGTGTTTGTGTGCGGCGTGAACTACCGCGAGGAAGACTTCATGATCCAAGGGGAAGAGGAGGTACGGAGCTGTACTTCATCAGGATCTCTTCCTGCTGCTTATCAGACTTGGATGTTGTGTTCAGTTCGTCTGTAATTAATCATCACAGACTGAGCAACTGGTTGATGACCTCAGCTCCTGACTGACTAATTAAATTCAGCCTGCAGTGGACTGCCAGTAGTCATTCAAATCTGTGTATAACCAGAGTTTTGGTACTTTTGGTTGAGTTCCACGCAGTTTAGTTTTAACTTCAATTCCTTGTTTTAGTCGGCCATTTTCAAACTGTTTGCTTTACAATTGTAGATTTTGCTTGTGTTTTTCATTGTTTCTCCCTCATTTCCACACCATATTAAATTATGGTAGCAACCTTGCAATGTAAAACTTTGATGTGAAGAAAAAAAGAATACAATTTGAACGGCAGGGATTTCCTTATTTAATCGTTTATAAAGATAGAGATCAGCAGCTACTTGGAAAATGTATTCATTAAATCAGTGACTATATTTCCATGCACAAACATGGCCTTATTCCAAAAATGTCGATTTTTTTTTTTTCCTTCTAAGCTGTTTACATGGGTAATGAAATATTACTGTTTACATGCAGCCGGTTAGTTTGTCCGTCCGAACACACCCTCCCACTTTTATTCCTTCAACCACCCTCGGGAAAATGTCGGCGTTGCGATATGCTGGAAAAAATGCTGACCATAAATCGAGTTCAGGCATGTCTTTTTTTTAAAGTTGAAATCTGCTCCTTCAGAAAGAGAACAATGGCAACAATCGCCAAATAACCGCCTGTGGGACTGGTTAATTAACTGGCTGAACTGATTCGTAGGCTGAGGTGGAGCTGCCAAACCAGTTCCTGCGGCAGCTGGAGGAGAGGATCCGGGTGCTGGAGAGGGAGCAGGTGGAGCTCATCAGCGTCCCTGTGCCCGAGTTTGGCGACGGAGATCCAGCTGACATCGTCCATGACTTCCAGCGGGTGAGACTCTCACAGCCGTTCATCACAGATCCTCTGCGGCTTCCTGTTGGGAGCAATAGTGACTTAAGCGATTATGATATCTGTTGATGAACTGATTGATCGTCAACCAGATGTCATGTCAATTATATTGTAATCTTATTAAAAGTAGACCAGAGGCTCTGACATTACAGTTAAATTATTAAGGCTTATACTGTAAAGTCAAATATTTAGAAGACCGTATTCAAATGGCGGTTGTGTGAATTTTCACATTAAAAGCCCACCAATAACAAGCAGGTGGGAAGACTTTTCATTTAAAAAAATCTGATGGAAGTGATTGTATAGATTGTATTAAAAATCAAAGGGAAACGTGAACCTACTGGATTTAACTGGTAAATGTGTTGTATGACAACATGTTGTGCTGATGGAATTAATGCTCTGGAAATGTACCAAAAAAATGTATATCAAGACAATTTGTAAATACTAGATTTCTTGGTTTGTAAATGTTTGTCTTCTGTTTCAGAGGTTGACCGCCTACCTTGATCTGAGTCTGAACAAGTGCTACGTCATCCCGCTCAACACCTCCATCGTCATGCCCCCCAAAGACTTATTGGAGCTGCTCAGCAACGTCAAGGTAACTTGACAACTTCTCTTGAACCCGTCGGACTAAAGTTTCACCTTAAATCCAGACATCACCGTGTCCAGACATCCTGACAGTAAGTCATGAAGACGTCTGTTTCCATAATATTCGTCTCTTTGACGGAATCAAAGTTGAAGCTTCAAAATTAATTTGCTTTAATCATGTTCTGTAGCTCCTGTTTAACGGAATAATTCAACACTTATTCGCCTTCTTGCAGAGAGTTAAATGAGAAGATCAAAACCAGGCTTGCTGTTTCCCAGAGGTGCTGCCTGTAGCGCCATATTTAACCGGACTGTGGAGCAAAGAATATATATTCAAGGATTGTTAGTGGTTATTATGTTCTCCTCATTATTATTATTATTATTTGTCCTCCACCTGCCCAGGCCGGAACCTACCTGCCTCAGTCTTACCTGCTCCACGAGGAGATGATTGTGACCGAGCGCCTGGAGCACGTCGACCAGCTCGGCTACTTCATCTACAACCTTTGCCGCGGAAAAGACACTTTCAAGCTGCAGCGCAGAGACAGGATTCTGGGTAGGAACAAGAAGCCTTTCAGGCCTTCTATTTATTTAAGATGACTTTGAGTACTCGTCGTTACTCTTAAAGTTAATAGTCTGCTGAAAATGGTTTACACACAGTTAGGAAACAGGAGTCAATGGTTTCAATACGTCGTTTAACTGCGTGGACCTTTGAGTCCTGAACTGAAACAAGCTGGAATTCTGCTTCTCCAGGCTGCACATAAGTGAACGTACTCCGATGTCATTCAGACATGTGGCCATATGTGTTTCTGTTATACGTGTCCAGATGTGGGGGTTGGATGTACGTATTCAACAGGAATCAGTTCCATAGTTCCCGTAGAAGAAAGCCGGAAACCAAAATGAGTTTCACCCTGTTGACAGTGTAAACAAATCTAAAAATAATGTTGACTTGTCAGCGGAAATGGGCGAGACAATGACAAGATGGCGACTATATATGGTGACTTGGAGAGGAATTTGGTTCACTTTGTGTTGCTTAAAGATCACATGTGGCTTTGGATGCAACGGTACACGGACGTCAAGATCCAGTTCATAACCACAGTTGGATGTGGGTTCAGCACAGCAGAGAGAACCAACAAAGGGGAGGGTTCTCTTTCGCTCTGAGGCTGACTTGTCTGCTGTGTTGCAGCCCTCGTGGAGGGTGTGCGGCTGAATGCACGGTTACAATTAAATTAAATGGGAATACTTTTTAATCATAACATAAGACCTCGTACTACTTTTGTTTATGTGTATTTTCCTTTATTTAAATTCAGTATTGAAAGGTGAGACATTTACATATATTCAAATATCCAGAGCTCAACTTCTCTCTGATATTTCCCGTTCCTGTGCAACCCGAATCCGTAGCAGTCTGAACACACCTGGATACTTTAAGCTGTCCGAGGAGCTTCTAGGGGAATCTAACCGGTGACCCCTGCGCTACATTAAATCCCTTTGTTTGACTTGCAGGTATGCAGAAGCGTGAAGTTTTGAACTGCCACAAGATTCGTCACTTCGAGAACAAGTTTGTGGTGGAAACTCTCATCTGTGAGGCTTAAAGAGTCCTCGTCGCCTCACAGCTGCTCTTAAAGTCACTGGTGTGCAGTGAGATCTGTTTTTTTGTTTGTTTTTTAAACCCACCTGTCTTTTATTTTATTTTTTTCTGTCCTTTACTTCAGGTAGTTTGACTGGTTGAGAGGAGTGAAATGTGAAGCTGTTTGGTAAAAATATTCATTGATTGTGAATTAAAAACAAGAAAAAAAGACAAAAAATAGTCAGTCACGTATTTTTCCACTTTTCTGTACTGGGATCTTCTTGCAATGTTTTTCATAAATAAATAGTTAAAAGACAGCTGATTATGAAATAGTAAATTATTTTAATCAAAAATAAATGCAATTATTAGCATGAACACGTATTTCAGTAGACAAGGGTAAACATGGTTTGCCTTTCTTCAGTACAAACATATTAAGTTTCGAGAGAGGGCGACTTTCTTACCGCTCATCCTGGTTGTTGAAGCGGATCAGTCCAGGGAGACTTTTTTTTGTTTTTTGTATTTTGTCTGCTGTAGCTATTAATACACTGCACCTGTTATTTCTTAACTGGAAAACGATCGTAAAATAAGAGTATGAATACGTGCTTCTCTTTTTAAGCTTTAATTATGAGTTTGCATTGAGTAGAAATGAGAGAATAAGATTCACAGCAGGGAGTTTAAACACACTCTTATGTTAAAATCTTTTTTCTCAAGGGTTGTCTGTCTTTTTTTTTGAATGTGTAATTTTTTTGGGATAACACTTCTTGTTGTACTAATTTGTGTATATAATCTCTTTAAAGATACGAACAGACCAACACAATAAACAAAATAGAAAAACAAGCAGTGCTCTCGTGTGTTTTCATTCATTCGAGTCCTCGTTAAGCTGCCAGTGTCCTCTGCATAAATCACGTTTTAACGTTTTGACTTATCAAACTGTTTTGAGTGCCACGAAGATCTTTTAGTCTCGATTTAACACCGATTCAGATTTGAGCAACTTAACTTTTGAATTTCAAATCACTTTTTGCAAAACAAATGTATCAAACTCAACTTTATGTATTTTACTAGTAGTATTTTGAATTAATGGTAACTTGAATTTGATAATCTCCCTTTTCTTCACTATATTTATCTGAATTTGACATACAAATATGAGTATAGAATATAATACATTTTAAAACATTAAACAATGGGTTCTTTACCTTTTTTTGTGTATTTGTGCCTCTTGTCATGTTTCAGATGTCTGAGTCCTCATCAGTTCCACCAAAGAGTGTCTCACATGGTTTCATTAATTTCAGTTGCTGTTCAAATTATCAATATTTCACCTTAAATAATGAATCAGAAAAGTCCATTAAATGAAACTAGATGGGGCCTGAGCCCTCGACTGGGAACCACTGACTAAACTAGCTAACTGTATGTAAAAGTACCTCCACCTTGAGCAGCGACAATAAAACGCTAACAAGGAGACATTTTACTGAAAGAATATTTTATTATTTCATTGATACGTGCTTAAGCATAATTTTGAATGCAGGCCTTTTTACTTATTTATGGTATTTTCACCATGTTGTATTGGTACACGGTGTTTATAGTGTTATCATAAAGGATTAATATTACTGTGTCCTTTTTATTTGTACGCAGTGACTCTGCTGTGTCATCATGTGACCGTGTGTCTGCCGCTGTCACCTCGGAGGACTGACCTCAGATCAGCTGCCACAGCCAGGCTCTCAGTCTGGGTGTCATTTGATCGCAGTGAAAATGTGTCCTTGATTGAAGCACTAATCAGAGGGACCTCGCCCAGGGGGATCATGGGAAATGAGCCAGGTGGTGAGAGGTGGCGTGTCACCTTGAAGGATCAGAGAGACGTGGTCATGTAACTACAGACGTTAATAACCTGTCTCATCATCGGCTCTTTAATAAAAACATGTTAATAACATTTTTATTATACTTAACTAAGATGTAAGCACATTTACATAAGTTCTGTTTTTAGTTAAGTATTGAAATGTAATGATACTTCATCCAAACGTGATAGTTTTGCAGAATATGAAACATTGCATTTTAAAACAACTTTTACTTGTAATGAATGTTTTTAAATGATTCAACATTCTCAGACTGAAATATCTCGACGACCATTAGATGGGTCGTCTTTAAATTTAGTTTGGATGTTCATGGTCTCCAGAGGATGAATCCTACTGAATGTGGTGATGCGCTGACTTTTCATGTAGCACCACCAGCATCTTTTAGCGTGTTAAAGTTCTTTTTTTTTAAAATGTGGCTCAGACATGAAGTACAACAAATATTACTTAAACAAATGAAGGACATTCTTCATTAAGGGCCCTCGTTTACAAATTACTTTTAGCTTATCTGATTAAAATAACATTAATTTAAACACAGATGGGTGTTTTAAATAATACAATAACTTTGGTAATCCTGGGATCCTCTGACTTAATCGATAACACCATGCTAACAACTTCGGGGAAGGGAAGGAAAAACTAGTTTGATAAACTCAAAAACTTAAGACCTCAAGTTATATTGTTTCGCTCAACATGTCTTTGAATGATGTACTTTTGAGAGCAACCTTTAATTTACAAATGGTCTCAGTATTAATTTCACATACAGTATGTATGTTCAGATATAGGTTATTTATGTAGTTAGCCTAGCTTAGCACAACTATTAATGTATTAAGGCAAATATTCAGTCGATACTTACACTACATTTCCACCACTCTTTCAGATAGAGTAACATACTGGACACCATGAATAACTTCACACACACACACGATAGATTCCTGGCATGTCATTCTGGGGTGTGATGGCTAAAATGTGACAACGGCAACATGATCTGTAACTGTGAATAAAGCACCAAACCTCTGCTGCCAAACTCGGTATTTAAATCAGGATCTTGTCTTTGCAGTCGCAGTGAATCCTCTGGTTCTGATTACAGAGTGGACGGGTGAAAGACGACTGCAGATAGTGACAGATCCCGGCTGTCTGAGGGGAAGGGGTGGAAAAAATTAAAAAGGGTATTAGCGTGCATAAGAATTTCTAGCACCAGCCTTTATGTCACTGAATCGCATCTTCTCAAATTTAAGGCCCCCTTAGAGGGCACTTCTCCGTTTAAGGCCGACACCGTTCACTCCAATATCTGTGTCATCTCTGCACTCCTGTGTGTTTGAGTTGGCTTGTTTTAATCAAAATAACTCAGAAAACATTTTATAATGACTTGATAAGTGTCACACTGCAGGAACTGAGTGAGAGCTAATGTTAACATTTAAATAAAAGTGCCATCACACTCTTATAAATCTTGTTCACAGAGGAAGGGTTAGGGCTAGCTTTAATTTTCTGGGAATTAACTAACTAGTCATCAATTAACTGGTGAATTCAGATTAATGAGACTAATATTACAAATATATATTAGGATATTATATAATTATATTATAACAATTAAATAGTTTTGAAAGTGTCAAAGTTTATGTAAATTGGCCGTTAAGTTCTTTAAGGTGTCTTATTATCATAAACTGACTTTATGTTTATTTCATCAATATGCTGGGGAAAAGGCGTATTTCTGAACTGAGCAAAGAAAATGACCTCTCCTAGCATACCCTGCGTTCCCCTCCGTCCCCCTTTGCGCTTGCCGTATTTATCAAACGCCGTTTCGTTTTGACAGCATTCAGACCGGAGACACTTCACCGTTTCATTAGTTTAAACTCGTTGCCACCGCTTTTTTTGTTTACTATGTGACTTCTCAGAACAAGACGACTCTGTATAGGGTAAGAAGATCTGTTATTATCTGCCACGAAACGGAAAATCTGCTTTTTATTGGAAGCTAAGCTAAGTTAGTAGCCCGTGTATTCCTCTCCACGGCAACGGGCTACTTCCGCCGGAAGTTTTCACAATTTCCCTGATAATAATAATTATCAATGTTGTGTTTCTTCTACTCTTCTCAGAGCGACATATTGTAAACTACCTTTTACTTCACTGCATTTACTTTTTTTTACAGTTTTGGATACTTTATAGATTAAGATTATTCCACATAAAACACATGAAGACTTTATACAAATTAAACTACCCAACAGTCAAAACTTTATGGTGTTTCTTGTTGCAGGTCTTCCAGGTGTTATGAACAACTATGAGGTCATCCGTCAGATTGGAGAGGGTGCGTTTGGTAAAGCCTTCTTGGTTCGAGACAAAGGGGGAGGTGCAGACAGAGAGTGTGTGGTCAAACAGATCAACCTCAGAAAGGTAACACCACAGTTAATATTCCACTGGCCTTGCTGAATAAAATATTTTTAGAATGTATGGTTTTATGTCCATAAGACTGCAACTTCACAATTGCACAAGTTCACTGTCAATAAGCCGTGATCGCTTCTAAACCAACTCAATATTTTGTTTAAAAGAAAGTTCAATACAGGAAATTATGCAGCATCCCAAAATGTCAAAGGAATACAAAGGGTTCGTTATTTAAACCAGTTGTCAGCCAGTCGTTTTGGGATAGTATTCATTCACACATGTAGCGAGTTAAAGTTTATTAAAAGTGTGTTCGCTGCTCAGATGTCGGCGAGGGAAAAGGAATCGTCCAAGAAAGAAGTGACGTTGCTGTCAAAGATGAAACACCCGAACATTGTGGCCTTCATCAGTTCATTTCAAGGTAAGTGTAGCTCTATACAGAACATGTAGTCATGTCTTAATATACTTAATAACATAATATACTGTACTGTTTGCTCTATGTGTGCATAGAGAGAGGCAGCCTGTATATAGTGATGGAGTACTGTGGCGGAGGAGATCTGATGAAGAAGATAAAAATGCAGAGAGGAGTCTTCTTCACTGGGGAGCAGGTGAGGGGGCCTCTGGAGGGCTGATGATGCTCTCCATGTTTCTGTCATTAAATTTCTGATAACACACACTCACAGAGTAAAAACGATCCTCAGGTTGTGGACTGGTTTGTTCAGATCTGCCTCGGCCTCAAACACATCCACGACAGGAAGATCCTTCACAGAGACATCAAAGCTCAGGTATCTGAAGGGACATTTATCTAATTAAAACAAGCAACTTACAACAAGTGCGTACTGTTTGGAAAGTTTGGTTAATCTGACTTGAAACTCTCACACGAATAAACCTCACAGAGAAAAGTTTGGGATAAGAATACTAAACTTGTCTTGCTTGAGGTTTATTGTTTACTTTGTCACATCTTTTTGTCTGCAATGTGCTGTGTAAATATAGCTGCATGTTTCTATTAAGAGACATGGATCCACACCAGTGAGCACAGCTGCTGTTGGAAACGTTTTACAGACACCTTTCAGGCCGACAACTGAGCCTCGTATCACACAGACTCTACATCGTGCATTCCTAGAACAACTTGTGCATGGTATACAACCTCATCCACAAACCCTGAGGTGAAACTTTTTAATTAACGTATTATTATGACAGAGTTCAGAGGATTGTGAGGCTAAACTGTCCGGAGCTTCAGCTTTGTTCGGAAACAAAGGCCTCTCTGTCTGCCAACTCCTAAAATAACTGACCACAGACTACGTCTCTGTTCACGACCATCACTATCTTTCATCAATCATATCTGTTTACACACACACACACACACACACACACACACACAGGATACATGCAAAGTCACTGTTTCTCCGCTGGAACACAGACATGCTTTCTTTCCTGCTCTCCCTCTGCTCCAGAATATCTTCCTAACCAACGGAGGGATGAAAGCAAAGCTGGGGGACTTTGGAATCGCAAGAATGTTGAATAAGTCAGTCAGTGTCATCTTCACATGCACGCACGCATGCACGCGCACACACACGCACACACACACACACACACACACACACAGTGCAGCTGTTTATCCCTGAGGGCTCTTTAACACATGGAAGACCTCCAAACAAGTCATTATCATTCCACAAACTGTCGACCGGGACATGTAAACACACATGTTGTGGAAATAATGGTCAGCCTGAGGGACTGAAAATAGGGGAACATCCATTTTCAATACCGCTTATCCTCATTAGGGTCGCGGGGGCGCTGGAGCCTATCCCAGCTGACATAGGGCGAAGGCAGGGGACACCCTGGACAGGCCGCCAGTCCATCGAGGGCACATGTAGGGACATACAACCATTCACAATAGGGGAACATATTTATATGTATTATTTCAATACTATAAAATACAATCCTTTTTTTATAGCGATTATATCAATGATTAACAACCGTCTTTGCTTGTAACCCGTCACAAGCAAGCAGTGTCTAATTTGTCCCCCTTGCTATGTTTCAGATGTATCTGAGTTGTCGTCAGTTCCACAAAAGAGACATTTTCTCCAAATAACACATTATAAATATTTCACAACAAAAAAGATGAGAGAAAAATCCAGAAACTGGAAACAGATTTGTGGATCAAAATTTTGTTTCTTCTTCTTTACAACTAATCACCCCACGACCACTCAGATTTATCTAGTTGGGACCTAGGTTGGGAACTGCTGGCCTAAACTACAGAACTGTATATAAGTAGTTGAAATTAGCTCCAGCTTGGCCAGCCAGTTAAATGTTGCGCTAATAATCCATCAGTATTAACAATCTCACCCCTCATTGACCAAACCTAACCAAAGTAGACAACGACTACTAAGAAAGAAAGTAATGTACACTTTTATTGATCCCCGTTGGGAAATTCTTCTCTGCATTTGACCCATCCTTAGTTATTAGGGAACAGTGGGCTGCAGTGAAGCACCCAGGGAGCAGCTGGGGGTTCAGTTTCTTGCTCAAGGACACTTTGACATGGAACTATGGGGAGAGTGGGGATTGAACCGGGTACCTTGTGGTACCGGGACGACCGCTCTCCCCCATGAGCTACAGCCAACCCCCAAACCAGCCAATCTGAGGGGAACAACTTTTGAGTTATATTCTAATGCAGAGCAATAGGCATATTCCTATTTGCTTGTCTCTTTCTTACTTATTAGCCGTTTCAGTGGGCTGCAGTTGGATGTTTTTTAACCATGTTTTTAGCTCTGTTAGAATGTTAGGAAGGGGTCAGTTAATATTTGGAATTAACAAAATGAGTGAGTTCAATTTTGTGTGACTTTATGCCACTAATGCTGACTGTGCTGTGTTTTTGACCTATGGCTGTGCAGCACCATGGAGCTGGCCAGGACTTGTGTTGGGACACCGTACTACCTCTCCCCAGAGATCTGCGAGAGTCGACCCTACAACAACAAGACGTACGTATACGGATGGAACCAGCAGATAGATATAAGGACATTTTAAAGGTTTAATAATGTACAGTAGTCAACAACTACTTCTTCTTCTCTTGGAATTTTCAGAAGCTTCCCAAAGTCACAGTTTGACCGGCTGCATGTTATGAAAAAACTAAATGTTTTCGTCACTTCATGTGTGATGTTCATGTAAATTGTCATTTAAAGAACCAAAGAGGAGATTCATTTTGACTGATTAACATTCTGATGCCCGTTACGCTGCTGGCTGAAACAAACCACAAAAAGTTTCAAATGCACTGTGACAGTCATGTTCGTGTTGCAGCGGGTTGATGACCTCAACCACGTGGTTGAGCCAGAAACAAATGCTTTGGCACACACAGACACACACACACACACGCACACACACACATATACACACACACACACACACACACACACAGGGAACTCAGAAGTGCAGCAAACACACACACAACATGATTATCAGTCTTTACCCTCTCTTTCTGTGAATAGACACGTTGTGTTCTTCTCTGTACTCTTGTTTTGAACTGAGGTCAAAGTTACTTCCTCTTTCCCACGCTTACACAGACGTGTTTGGATCGCTACACTTGTGAGACCCACATTTACATAATACACACCTGAGCCCCTCACCTTCACCCAAACTTTATTCTAAACTCAAAGGACAAAGAGATCCTAATTCCTGGTAATGGCCTCATTCTTAAAGTATAAAGCTATAGTTGGACCGCACAAAGATAAAAGTCCACTAGCACAAACACACACACATGCACACGCACACGCACACACTTATTTCCTTGCCAAAAAAGAAAATGCCAAAGCTGTCGTATGACTCCAGAACTAAAAACCTTTCCACTAAATATGTTCTGTCGGCTTCACTGTTCTGGAATTTTACATTATGATTGTGTTTCTGGTGTTTATGACTTTAGCTCAGGGGACGGGGGATAATGTCAGGCCCGGCTGGCCCCAGCATCCTGTTTCAACACAAAATATGTCAAGTTACATAAGATGCACGAATGCTGCATCATGGTTACTTCATAAATACAATCCCTGATTCTGTCAAGTTTTGTGTGCTGGGAACACATCTGGGAGCGATATAACAAAGCAGGGTGTTATGAAATGATTAAAGTTAAATTAATGTCAGATTGCGTTTAATAGTCTTTATAATGCCGTGTGTGTGTGTGTGTGTGTGTGTGCGTGTGTGTCCGTCCTTCTCTGCAGGGATATCTGGTCTCTGGGCTGCGTCTTGTATGAACTCTGCACCTTGAGGCATCCAGTAAGTTGCACCACACCCACACAAACAGCTGGACACTTACACAGTAAAGCAAAATGAGGATACAAATATTGTTGCAACTAATGATTATTTTCATTGTATATTAGTCAGCGAATAACTTTCTTGATTATTTGATTGATTGTGCCACCCATTCAATATCTATATATCCATGTGTGTGTTGTTTTCTAATTGTCTTCTGCAGTTTGAGGGCAGCAGTCTGCGGCAGCTGGTCGGTAACATTTGCAGAGGGAGCTACAACCCGGTACCCAGCCACTACTCCTATGATCTTCGCCTGCTGGTCACCCAACTCTTCAAGGTCAGATACTCTTCATATATCATTTCTCTTTACAGTGTGGATACAAGATACATCAACCATAATTAGCTATGCATAAACAACAGGTCAGTAATTGTAGCTAAACCTGGACTTAAACATTGATGACACAAATTTGAACAATTCAACTCAATTTAATTGTAACGTGAACATCAGTGTCAGTTATATCAAATTCTGTACATCTGCTACTTGAACACTGATGACTCAGACGTGCACCCTGTGGTCTTGGACTTTCACCCTGATGACTCCAACTGGAACTGACTTGAACCCTGAGGAGGAACCTTGAACTTAAACTCCCTGCATTCTTGTCAGCATAGGAGTATGAATGTGTCTATTTTTGTAAGATTTTTCTATAAACTTCAGAAACCATGAAGATTGTGTATTTCCATGAAATGAATACAATACAGAATACTAACACAGTTTCACAATTTGTCAGACACATTCTTCCTTTAATCAGCGGCTGAGTTCAAAGTGCAAAACAAGTACATTTGAAGAGGAAAGTGTGAATGTCAGAATGTCTGGCAACGGTTTGAGCAGCTGTTCAGGATATCAGCCTGAGCGGCACATAAGGAAGCTTCCATTGTCTACTGTAGACATTCAGGCAGATGAAAAGAACGTTGATTATTGCTGCTTCCAGGGGAAATATATCTTTCAGATGTTTACAGGAGCTTTTGAACATATTTCATCTACGAAATAACCTTTAGGTGGAGATCACTGCACCTAGTCAATGTGTAGAAAGCAAATGTCTCATAACTAAATGTCATTTATAGAGTTTCATATTGGACAGAAAAAAAGTGACACTCTTGGAAATCTATATTTCGTCACTTATGATGAGTTTTTGTTATTGGACTGCACAAATAATTATAATTTCATGGAATAATTAAAAAAAGCATCTTCTGTGAATGATGCTGCTCTTCAGTGTTCATCTTCACTGTCATTATACTCGCACACATAAACACACTCACATTGTTTATCAGGTCAACCCCCGGGACCGACCCTCGGTCAGCTCCGTCCTCAAGCGTCGCTTCCTGGAGGAGCACATCAGCAAACACCTGGATCCACAGGTAAGGAATCCGATCGGCTCACCATTAAACGATCAAACCAGTGAAAAGTAAAATATTTCAGTGGATTTAGTGGTATTTAAATTGTAAATGTATGTATTCAGTTACTTACAATTTGAATGGCCATTATTTGTTTCCATGAATGAAGGTCCTCAGAAGTATAGATGTATAAACATATGTGTGTGTGGTTTCTTGTGCGTGCAGATGATGCAGGAGGAGTTCAGCCACACAGTGCTGCATCGAAACAGAGCAGTGGCGTCTCAGGCGGTTAAAACAAGAGCAGGAGCAGCAGGTACGTTTATATGACACACTTGTGACACAGATAACAACAACCACAACAGCAGTGACAGAAACTGAATCTTTAGATCTGGGGTAAGCAGCATCTTCTTGGTATCCTGCTTGAATAGAACATTTTCTATCAGCATATTCCACCTTTGAAAAAGTCTTTCACCGAAGGGACCTGCATGTGCATCTTCCTTTGTAGAACGCCCAAGAACACTTGCTCTCTTATATGACCTTAAAGGACTTCTATGGAGTCTGGTTTTATTGATTCTCAGACCAATTCAATTATATTATGCTGAAAGGTTATAATGGAATTCCCCTCCATCGTAAAGTTGTTTCAGCTCTCATAAAATATGTAGAATCTGGTCGTTCACCGACACCAGTTCAAACTGGTCACGCATTGTTGCTGCTGGCTCGGCTCCAGTCTGATAAACTGAAGGGAAACACGATTCTCTCCTCGGTCGTGTCCCTGCTTGGACTGATTGTGATCTTGTCACATGTGGGCTTGCTTTGTGTTTTGGTAACATCAGATATTAAAGTCTTAAATCAACGAGGGAGAGCCTGTTTACTTGCTAGTCTGCTTCTCAAAGGTCACCTAACTTACGAGTCTTCATCTTTCATCCCTGAACTAGCAGCTCATAATGTCACATTATAATGTATTAACCAATTACATGTTTTGCATGTCTTTTGTGTTACCTTAAAAGTGCTCATTCACATTTATAGCAGGTTTTTTTGGGGGGCATTTCTAAACACTTTCAGACAAAGGAACAAGAGCAGGAAGAGCAGTATTAAACAGGCAACTCATGCCACCTATGGGTGCACATGTGAAATATGATTGGCAGAAATATGGTATGTATGCACTTTTAAATTGTTCATGTAGCTTAAGACAGGGGAGAATGTGCTCAACCCATACAAGAACACATCTAAATATACATGGTTTTCACTGGACAGGATGTTACTAGTAACTAAAGCTATTAAATAAGTGTAGTACAATCAAAGTCACACCATTATCTTGTTTACATGCTTTGGTATTCTAACTTGAGACTTTTCTGTTATCCAGAGAACAAACAGAGGCCCAGAGCCGCTGTGAAGAGACAGCCTGCTAAACCAGAATGGAAAGTCCCACTCCGAGTCTGCACTCCTGCCCACTACAAAGTAATATTATTATTAATAATAATAATAATAATAATAATAATAATAATAATAATAATAGCCAAAGAACATTTATTTATATAAAAATACTGTGGTATTGGAACCCTGTGAATGGTGTTTTAGCCACATGTTTAAGTATGTTATGGTGCTTGTGCCGTTTGCCCTCATGAAATTTACCTGATGACCAAAATGTCGTATTAAAATGAGTACAAGTAATTGACCGTGTGCGGGTGGAGCATAACAAACTACACTAACTCAAGTATTGAACTTAAATACAATTTTGAGTTACTTCCATTTGATGCTACTTTGCACTTCAACTCTGCTACATTTCAGAAGGAATATAATATATACGTATATATACACCACTCTCAAATATGTTAAATGTGTAGCTGATTAGCTCAACTTCAAGAATATTTCTTATAACGTGAAAGTGTTCGTGCCCCAGCCCATAAACACATCTCTCTAAAACTCTTTGTTCTAATGATTACTTTTTAAGGTTGTATATCATATGCAAATATCAATAATACATCTTGAATTGAGAAATTAGGGATGTTTACAAAGTGCTGCAGAGACTGTTGAGCAACAACTGAAATAACAAATGTAAGACGTTGTACAAAATTATGCTGTCAAATGTGGGGGACTATCGATATATGTTCATTCAACTCTCTTATATTTGCACCCTTCAGTTTTTTTCTCTTTCTACTTTCTATTCTCGTAATACTTAATTTGATTATGATTGCAGCCTCTTCACCAAAGAGCTGCAGACAGAGACGCTGCAGGCCAGCAGAACCAAAGGTGAAGTAGGTCGACTGTGACAATGAACCTCTTTCCTCCATGAACGGAACGTGAGTGATGTTGTGACTTCTCAGTGAGCTTCAGAGGTGGACTTTGACCTAAAACTATTACTGATGCAGGTTTAATGGACAGAAGGCAGTCGGCCATTACCAGCACCACTACGCCCAGCTGGACGCCTTTCAGAGGAGGAACAAGGAAGATGTCCTTCCCCCTCCAACTCCTCCTCTTCCTCCTCCTCAGGAGAGAGAGAAGGAGCGATGTGAAGTCCACACTGTGGAACCATACCAGCTGTGAGTTGCCATACAACCAGGGCTGCAACTAACAATTCTACTCATTATTTATTAATCTGTGGAAATATTTTCCACAGATTATTTTCCTTAGGTTCAATGTCCCAGAAACTAAGGAGATGTATTCAGACTTATTTTCAAAACCAGACTCTGTATTATTAACAATATGACCAATATGACCATGTCTCTGTTTCCAACCCCTCGCCTGTTTGTCAGTGTGGCAGCAGCTCGTAATGAATATCTGCAGAGGAGACAAGAGGCCAACCAGTACAAGCTGAGAGCAGAGAAACAGCTGGTAGGATGAAGCTCATGCTTCATATCTGTTCTGTCACTCACACATGCTGACATTATAACAATTATTAAAAACTAAAACTAAAATAAATGTAAAGTCACTTTGTGGAGAATATAACCCCCCCAAAAAAGGAATATAATAAACTGATGCAAAGTTCCACTGCGGCTCTAAATGACCTTAACTTTCTGACCATCAGGGTCTGCGTCCGTGTACAGCTGAGTGCAACAGGAAGCCCGGTGGTCAGGAGCAGGAAGTGCGACAACATGAACTCCAGGACAAGAGGCAGGAGGGACAGCAGGTAGGACCCACAGGAGACACACCAGTCATTAAGTGAAGGGACAGCAGGTAGGACGTGTGTGTGATTGTGTGTGTGGTCTCGCAGGAGTACCTGCGTCAGCTGGATCTCATCAGACAGCAGTATCACCAGGAGATGAGACAGATGAGACTGAGAACTGAAGTAGAGGTACACCAACTTAATTTCCACTTCAGGTTCTAGAACAGCGGTCAGAACATGTTTGTGTCTGATATTACGCAGAGGACAGTTTCTGCATCCTGCAGCCCTTTTATCCCTTTCTTGCATGGAGCGTGACCTGTGCCGTGATTTGTCTGTGATACTTACAGGACCAGTGTTTAGGATTTAGTGTGATTACAACCTACCGGTCGGTAATGGTTTGGAAAACATAGCTATGAATATTACATTCCATTTGTACGTATAGATCCGAGAAGGACAATGTACATCCACCTAAATCCTACACACTGGACCGTTAAAGACATTACAGTACTGTACACTAGATTACAGGGGTACTATTTAAATTGTCATGATATAGTTGGAATTTTTTATTCAAATTCACCTCCTGTAGTGTCTTTGCCTCCTCATCTAGTCTGAATGAGCTCCTCCAGTCAGCAATTCCAGTCATTGTGAATGTATACTTGTTTTAGCATGATCAATGAGAGTAAAATATTAACATATTTTCATTTGTCAGCCTCAGCCACAAAACAAACATGTAACCTTTGTGGTGAAGTCCAGAGACCCTGAGCCTGAGCAGCAGAGAGCTCCACCTGCACAGGTGAATACAATCAATCAGTTGTTTCACTCTCATTCTGGCCATCGTGGTTTTTATACTCAAACAAGTTGGTAAGCAGCATCTAAATTCCATAAATAACGACAAAGACATTGGTGACATGTTCTTTCATTACTTTCAACACTATGTTTATTCTTCTCTGTGACATCATCACCCGTCATGCAGTTACTCACGAGAGATATAACATGTTAAACTACACAGGTCATGTTCATCCCATAAGCTCTCAACAGAACACAAATGTAATATTCTCTAACAGCATGTCCTTCCTGCGTCTCGCTCCTCCTGCAGGACATGGATGCAGCTCTGAGGCAGATCATAGATCAGCAGATAGCGCTGGAGAGAATACACAAAGACAAGGTGACTCAACTAAATATCAGAGCTGATGTCTTTGACCGGTCTTTGAGTTTTGGCATTACAGCTTCTAATCCCGATCGACGACCCAAATTAAAAATATTTGAATATTTTACCTAGAATAGCATAAGTTACCGCAAGGTTCCTCGATAGCTCCCTACCAGATATACATGACATTCTGCTGTGGATTTATCAGCACTATGATGATGAAGGTGTCATCTTTTTTTAAATTGGTGTCTGTTGGAATCAGTGTGCAGTTGTTATTCTTTTCACCCGTGCAATTTTACTAATAGCCTGTGAAGTGTATATTCAGTAAGTAAAATGCACAAATGGCCAAAAAAATCATGAACCTCTTCGAACAACAGCCGTAAAGTTTACATCAGAACATACACATTTGACAAAAAGAGGAGTTTCATTGTTGTTTTCTTGTTTTGTTTTTAACTTTCTTGCAGAAAGGAATCATGTTTGAGATCCGGTTAGATGAGGAAGGCATTAAAGAGGACGCAGAGAAGGAGAAAGAGGAGGGAAGCGAGGAAGAAGAGGAGCAAGTGGGTGATGGAAGACGAATGAAGGAGGAGGTAAGGAACAACTTTCTGTGTCTCGTCTTCACAGCTGCTCTTCTTCACTTTGAATCTCTCAATCTCTTCTGATTCTCCGATCAGGAAGTGGAACCTCTGAACCAAACTCTGAGCTTCCAGGAGGGAGAGGAGTTGGGGAGGAGGGGGTGGAGCCAGAGGACTCCAAAGACTTTGCTGGACGCACTCGCAAACATGGACGTGAACTCTGTCTACAGCACCGCTGCCGAGGCTGAACAAGGTGCAGTACACCTGTTAAACATCAGAGTGAAGAGGCCCAACCAGTGGCGGCTGGTGGAATTCTGTTTTGGTTGGGCCATCAAATCAATTTCAGCAAACATCGCAGAATGATTCAATGCAACAAAAGTATCGAACACGCATTTCTAGTTAAATATTAGTTAAATATTATAACATCTGCCTCTTGGGAATACAGATGAAAAATAGCCTCTTGGCTAACTCTGGCACATTTACAGAAATGTCTATATTAATGTGCACTGTCCCTTATCAAATAAAAAAATTTAAAAAAATTTAACATTTATTTTAACACTGACATAATAAGGACATCTTATTCATAGAATTCAGTATATATATATATATATATATATATATATATATATATATATCATATAATAATACTCAGTATAATATGATATATAAATCCTATCTGAAGTAAATATACAATATAAATATCATATATATTATAATAACATATAAATATCATATAATATAAATCACATATATATATATATATATAATATAACATGTTAATATATTATGGTTAGCATAAAGATTCACCTTAGCGGAAGTGCAACCAACTTAAGTTATGAACTTTGACCTTCTGTTCAGGTGATTGCGTCCAGTTATCACATAGAGCTTTAAAATCGCTGTGGAGAAATTGAAGAAACTTGCGCTATGTAGGAAGTATGTCTCCTGATCCCGCCCCCTTCTTCAGTTGAGGCGGCGGCCGGTCGCAGACAGTGGGACGAGGACCCCCCCAACACCCTGCTGGACGCTCTCGCTCAGGCTGAGCTCACATCATCAACTGTGGACTCAGTGACTGCAGGTCAGACTTGATGCTCTCACACTGACATCTGGCTGATTAACGGTGAATACAGCAGCAGAGTCACTGACATTAATATTAGTGAATAACTATTAGAATGAAGAGGTGTTCAGTTAATGGATTTATCTTACAACATGGACAGAAAACCTCAGGTTTTATCACAAATGTGACATACTGAACTGTGCTCAGATTTAGAGCCAGAGAAAGATGGAGCAGAAGAGGAGAGGAAGAAGGAGGAAGAGGAGTCTGATATGGAGATGGATGAAGATCGTCTGGAGCCGAGGTCAGACGATGACGACACGTAAGTAACACTCCCTTCTGTTCGCTGCTTAATTCAGAATTTTTTTCTTGCTGCAGTATTTGTGTCTGTAACTCTTGCACACGCTGAGGAACTGAAGAGCATCCTGACCTACCTCGTCATTACGTACCAACATTTTTTAGTTGCCGTCAGAGTGCTCTGCATGAGGTGAATTTTTATTTCCCTTTCCTCATAAGCAACTTTGAGGAGTCGGAGGACGAGCTGAGAGAAGCTGTGGCAGACTCTATGAGGAACCTGTTTGTGATGGAGGCCGGGAGCTCGGACGAGGCGGAGCGCACAGAGGAGAGGGCGGACGATGATGATGGTGATGATGATGGTGATGATTTTGGGATGAACAAGACCGAGGTTGGAAGAGAAGTGAACGCTGCAGACTCTCGACAGACCCACAGAGAATTTGGAGATTCCTGTGCGGACGTTGCTCCAACTGAGCCCGAAGAATGTGACGCTCAGTCTGATCACACGACTTTAAATAAGCTGCAGCATCCGACCTGAGTGCTCACAAACATTTAACCATTTCTTTCTGAGTCAAAACAAGACGGCAGTAACTAAAACACTAAATTCAGCTTTGCAAATGTTTTATGCATTTGTTTGTTAGACAAATAAAGTGCTTTGGTAAGCTTTTATCTGCAGCGCACCTTTAACCAGCCACTGTCGCTAATTCAGTTTTTAAGGCCTCTGTTGGCCTCTGTTCAACGTATGTTGAACTAGGTCTAAAAGTGTTTATAGCTGTTCTGACCAGCCACACTTGAAGGATGGGGAAAGGTCAGAAGTCAAGACATCCACATTTAGTCCACATTATAACTATATTTCTAGGAAATTGGCAAAGGTTAAGGAAAATTAATTAGCCTTTCCATCCACTACAGTTGTGTGAATATGAGTTCATTGGTTGATGGACAGCAAGTGGAGATAATTATCCATTCAATGCCATTAAACCGTTGAAGAGGAGGACGCCATGAGATGAGGTCATTAATTAAAAGAGCTTTCGTCAAAGCTGAAATGATGGAAATATGACATTTCTTTTCATGTATTAATTTGAGGAAGGTTACAGTCTCATCGCTCCACACAGAGCAGATGTTGCGCATGCCAGAATACAAAAAGAGAGCGGATAAGTCTGGTGTTATTCTGTTTCTTTCCTACTTTCAACAAATCCCACGAAAAGACCAAAACTAACAATGTGTTAGTTTGTCTCTCAATACTTTTGGTAAATCTTTAAAGACACAAATACACCGTTTAAAGGCTCAGTAATTTCCCCAAACAGTTAGTCACTGTAGTTTTTAATCAAAGAAACAGGAGGAAATCGAGTTTGCTCTTGGTTTTTTTCATAGGATTTATTGTTATTCTTTGTTTTGGTGCAGAAGAAAAAAAAATTCTCTATTAAGCAGCATTAATGTGTGTACTTTTTCTGTGCTATAACCATTTCTTGCCACAGCCTGGCAGCACAAACAAGCAGTTTCTATGAAGTGTTTAGCAATTGCGTTTATTTCAGTATTGTATCAGTTTCTCGTCTTCTCTACATGGACATACTTAATAATAATGCCTCTTCCAAATAAAGATCTTTTATATTTCACACGGTATAATATCTTTGTGAACTCATTACAAACAGGTATGCAGGAAGTGAAACGTTTAAATGAGAGATATTTGGCCAAGCATCTTAACCCAAACACTTTTTAAGTGCTCCGTTGATGTGCAGAGAAACACCAAAAACAAAAGTCTTCGTCAGGAAAAATAACATTGCAAACCCCTTCACATCTATTCAAGAATCATTCAGTAACAGGAAAACAGATGAAAACCTCACCATGAACACATTATAAATCAAAAGTCACACCAGAAAAAAATCTACAGCTGTCAGTGGTGTTGCATACAAAGCTGTTTGGAATTTAACTCAACTTAAAAAAGGAACATTTTTGGGAAATATGCTTCCTATTCAGATGAGAAGACATAAGTTTAATGTCTGTGCGTCCAGTGATACATGGGTTTGTCTTAGCACAAAGACTGGAAGCAGGGGGAAACTGCTAGCTTAGCATCGCTCAAAGAGGAAAACCACTAGCTGGCTAGCTAACGAGATAACATGTGTTGGTAAGGCAATTTAAGAACAGATGGAAGCCAAATGTATTATTATTATTATTATTATTATTATTATATGCGGGCTAGCCGGTTCCCTCTGCTTTCAGTCTTTGTGGTGAGCGAGGCTCAACAGGTCCTGGACCAAATATCACCGTGATATGACATTAATGATAACTCATCTAACACCCACTAAAGAGAACAAACACTCCCAAATTAGATTCCCTCTCGTAAATGTTACTTCCCACTTGGAATAATGGGAATAAAAGTTTCCTGAAGCGTGAGGTCTCTTCTCAGCCATCGTTACATCACCATTGATAGTTTAAGGGTGAACACGATGCAACTTTTATGTTTGGTCCGTCGTCTGCTTCTCCAAAGCTGGGTCCCTTTTGATAAATGAACATTATAGCGATCAGCCCTGTTGCGGGGGAGGTTTTCATGAAGGTCGAATAGTGACGTTTGAGATCTGCTGATACTGATCAACGCTTTATCTATGTTGCTCCTCCATGTTTCTGTTCATTTGGTGAACATTCGTCGGGAGTTTGACACGTGCAAAGTCACTGGGAATGTGTGTGTTTTTTTTTTGCTTCATTGCAGCCGATAAGAAAGACAAGTTTATCTCTGGGTGTCCACCAGGAACTTAACAATGCCGGCTCAGTTTTCTATTTTAAATGAGGAACGAGACACTATGTCACACACAGCGTCGAAAGCTTAGCTTGTTTTAAACATGGATATGAATCACTGCTTCACGCCACAAGTCCTGGTCCCTGGTGGACCCTGGGCCTCGTCTGTTCCTCCTCATAGCTCCAGCTTACGCATCAGAGACTCCATGGCAGCGAGGAAACAAGCCTCAAACTCTTGGTCAGAGAATCGCTCCACAGAGCGCCGGGCGTTATGTCGGATCTCCAGTCTGGCCGATGGAGACAGCGCCAAGATGGTTTCCATGGCAGCGGCGTAGCTGTCCTCGCTGTCGGCAAGGAAGCCCGTCTGTCCGCCTTCGTACGGCACCACGATGTCCAGCTTTGGACCTCCAGACTTATGAGCGAGGACGATGGTGCCTGCAGCCATACACTCCACCACGCCTGGGGGGGGGGAGAGAGAGAGATTATGTACAGTCATAAAGAGACACATTAAAGACACATTTTGTATCTCTTGATAAAATGTCTGGGGAGATCTTCAAAGCTACTGAGTAATAAGTAATAAGTGTAGTTTTTGTGAATATTAAGTAGGTGTAATTGTGTGAGTGGCGCGTTGTCCTCACCGATACCAAAGTGTTCGTTCCACATGGTGTGCAGTCCAATGGTGGCATTCACCAGCTCTCTCTTCAGCTCCTCGAAGGGCACGTTGAGTTTGAAGTCGACACGGTCGGCCACATCCAGCTCCTGACAGAGGCCCCGTAGCATCAGCACCCGCTCCTCGTCCTCCTGGTTCCTGCATCCGCCAATCAGCACTAGCCGCAGAGACTCCCGCCCCCCAGGCCCCTCCCTTTTCCCATCCAGCAGTTTGTGAAACGCCCAAATCTGCAGTCGGTGGTCCTTCTCTGGTCGGAACTGACCCACCGATACGATGGAGTGGCACTTCCTGTCCGCCCCTCCTTCCTCTTCACTCCCCAGCTCCGGTCCGAGCTCCTCCCAGCCCTCCTCCCCATCATCTTTATCCTCCTCCTTCTCCTCCTCCTCCTCCTCCTCCTCCTCCTCCAGCGGGACGTCCAGGAAGGCCCTGACATCGCAGGGAGGGTAGACGATGCTGGTGCGGCTCGGGGAGCGCCACAGAGACAGTATGTGTCCCAGCGTCCAGGTGGAGTTCACCATGATGACGTCGCTGCAGGAGCCGGCCAGGCCGTACAGCAGGGCAAAGCAGCAGTAGTAAACCACCTTGACCACGCTCAGCACGGGGTTTCTGGAGATGAAGTCAGCGTTGTTGAACCTGGGGTTCCTCTCTCTGATCACAGACAGCATGTCGGTGCTGACGGTGGGATAGTGGACGTAGCTCGCCACCTCGCAGCCTCCCAAGTAACGAAAGATGGGCAGGGTGAAGGCGTAGCCCATCGAGTCCACATACAGGTCAGGGACGAAGGCGGTCAGCGCCTCCCAGCCTGCAACAATCACACAGTGTTAGTGTATTCTAACTCACAATCCCCGTCCACTTAAAACTAATTCACCATAAGTCACGTGTTGTGGCGCGGCCTTACCGAGGAACATGGAGCCGCCGCTCTGACCCAGCAGGGTGAAGTGTGGGTAAGAACTGGCCTCCACCAGTGAGCGGTGTTGCAGGAAGACGAAAGTGATCGGTCGAGGCAGCGTGATGTTGAAACGCTGTCGGGCTCCGTCCAGAATCTGCTCGCCGGTCACTCCCTGGTCTCCAGTGTAGACAACGAAGGAGATGCTGGGGTATCTGGGATAGATGAGGGAAAGCATCAAATCAGTTCCTGGTTTTATTCTTTCCACCACATGTTGAACCCGCTGCAGTGGTTTGACCCCCTTAAGACACGAGAGCATTAGTGACACCCAACAGTGATGTTGGTTGATCAGGTCTGGCTAGTGTTGGATGGGGTTGAGGTCTTCGACACCAAACTGGGAAAACCCTTTCTTTATGGTGAATTAATTAATCAATAAGTTTAAGCGACTCCAAATTACTGGTTTCAGCTTTTCAAATATGAGGATTTTTCATTTAATTGTCATATTTGACAGTAAACTGAATATTTACAAAAGTAAAAAATATATATAATTAGAAGATCTCTGGGAAATTGTGACGAGCATTTTTTCACTATCTTCAAAATTTTGGGGGGCAAAAGAAGTTGTGAAGCTGCTGCCACAGTTTCAATAACACTCGATGTGGAAAACCACTATTGTATACAAAATGAGATGTATAAATGAACTGAGACCAAACCACAATAAACACACCCAGACTTAGTACACTGAAATGTGAAGAAGGCACTATTAATATTAATTTATATAATATGACATCATAATTTGTGTGTGGACTATATGTTATATTAGTAATCTGAATCGGCTCAGTAACTAAAGCTGTTACTTCTGTCTGAGATGTCTTGGAGTGTAAAGTAGCAGAAACCACATGCTGTGCCCACACAGTGTAAACAGGTGTTGCTGGCAGACAGCTGACCACCGTACCGGTTCATGAGGGTCCTCAGGGAGCACCAGAGGACCCGCTCCCCGCCTCCTCCGGCGTTGCAGTACGGGTGGAAGAAAGCAACCGCGGGGCCGCCGTCCTGCGCCCAGCGGGCCTTGCGGCGGCCCCGCAGCCACATCCGGACCCCCAGCAGGAGGAGCAGCAGGACCAGGGTCAGGACCAGGCTGAGGTAGGCGCAGGGCGCGACCAGGGACCACAACAACCTGAAGAGGGAGGGGAGGGGAGGGGGGGGTGAGTAGACGTGACACCACCGGGGTGCCGTAAACCACCGAACTTTAACGTAATACGTATTACTTTGAGACGAGGCGCTCGTGAGAAGAAGCTTACCTCATTAAATCGCAGAAACACGGAGAGAAGTGATGGTGATGTTCGTGTCCTGCCATTTTGACAACACAACACTTGACGTGACAATCCCGGAAGCTTCCGTCAGCTGACCGAGCTGTCGCTCTGCGATTGGCTCAGTTTATTGTTTACTTACGCGTCATTGACACGTGACATGTATCAATTTATTTATTCATTTACAACACGCGTTGAAAATAAAAGTAACGCCAAAAAAATACATACACTTACAAAATAATAAAATAACATATCAAATAAAAACAAATGGTGTTTGTTTTAACATTGTCACCCAGGACTTCCGGGTGGAGACATTTACCTCTGTTTGCCATTTGGAGGTGCAATGTTCAATGTGTAGTTTTCAGTGGAGCAACACGTGTCACAAAACACAGTTACCCCACTCCTGGACTTATAGCTATGCGCTGTATTTAGTTTTAGGCTTGTGAGACAAAGTTAGCAAACTTAAACATCTGGAAACTGCAATTTTCAGAAATCTTCATTCAACTCTCTTAAATCATCTGTATTTGTAAGCATAGCTCTAGTTGTACATAATTGTTCAGAAGTACGAATGTGGCCTCTATTGCCACCTCATTCTGCATTTTAAATGAAGCCCTCAGTCCTGTCACATCTAAACTTAGCCCGGTGGCTAATCTGAAACTGTAAAACACGTCTCCATCATCCATTGACCTGGCACGTGGTCACCTTCACTAGCAGCCGGCGTGCATTGCCATATAAAGACAAAACCTCTTTCATTCCTGTTTCTGAAGGGTGTCACTTCCTTCCTCGTAGGTTTGAATAGATGCGTTGTCGCCTTGCTCTCGGTGGCGACTCAGTGCGCTGCCTGTCAAGTAGTGAGCCGCACAGCAGCCAGACGAACCAACTGAGGAAGAGAGAGATTTAAAACCCTCCACGCCCAGAGATCACCAGCCTCCTCGCCTCACCTCTCAGGTAAGTAAACACAAGGTCAACGGGCCTCTGGTCCACACAGGTGTTTCCTGAAGGCATCACTGTGAGATGAAAGACACCCAAGAGGGTTTAAACATTTTTTTTATTCTGCATGTTTTTGTTAAAGAGGGAAGGCAAGAAAGAACAAGAGGGTTTGAAATCTTATTTTGTTTGTATTTTATCTACGATTTCATAATCCAAACCTCCGACTGTTCTTCACTGCAGACCCGGTTTGTGTTCACAAGTTGTCCCACTTCATAAACGAACACAAAGCAACAACTAAAACCATAAAACCAGGATAGTTTTACAACTTAAAATCATGTCAAACCTGCGCAGCTGAAATGATCAGATCAGTTAGAGGCAGAGTGAGGCCTTCGCGGGGGGAGGAAGAAGAAGTAAAACCACTGCAGCGAGCTGAAAGGAAGTTTGCGGTTAGCTTCACTTCAACTGCTACAACATCCTACCAGAGACAGTTAGGGAAACTCAAGCAGCGTGGGTGAGGCGTGCCGATGAGGTTTGGCTCACAGGTAGAAGCCACACTGCTCAGAGACAATCCTGTTTTATTGTCTGGAAATCGATTCATAAAGTCTGAAGTAGCCGGCCTCACTTCTTTGATCCGTGAGTCACAGATTCAGGCCGGTCAGGTTCAGTGGTGGTGCATTTAATGTAGTGCACTGGAGGTTTTTAAACGGTGGCATTGCAGCGTCACAGAAATTAAATTAAATTGTATTGATTAGTTCGACACATTACTGCACTCACAGTTGAATAACCACGCTACCCGCATACCTGTTCCCCAGTAGTTCAATGTGGGAGAGAGTTGGTTGATTCCCAGAAAGAAACGAGGTGGCTCTCTCTAACAGTTGTTTTCCTTTTTCCAATCAATTGCTATGGCACTAATCGACCAGTGAGCACAGCCGTGTTCAGCACGCTGCGGCAGGTAGGCAGGAACAAGGGTGGCACCTGAATGGATGCTGGCGAGAGAGAGAAGGAAAGCAGAGAAAACACGTAACAATCAATCACAAAGTGTTGAAAATGCCCGAAATTTTCAAAAATATGTCCATCAAAAGGTCCCAGAGCCCAAGTCGACCTCTTCAACTGTCGCGTTTTGTTTTAAACTTATATTCAGATTTTAAAAAACTAAGAATAACAACAAATCCAATAACCATTCGGTATTTTCGCTTAATTTATGAAACAATTATCAAAACTCTTAGCAGTTAATTATTTCAGTTGACTAATCGGTTATAATGGTTTAGTTGGTTCAGGGCTAGGCGGCTCCACTGGGATTCAGACCACTAACCCTCTCAGTGCCACTGCCTTGCTCTACACATTGAGCTGCTGCACTCAGATAACTAACCCCTGTAAATCATGAGAGAAATCCACTTCTTTCTGGGGTCCTCACATAATAAAAAATAAAAAAAGTAAGGTACAAAATAAATAAATTATAATGGAAAGCACAAAGCAAAAAGTAATTTGTATTTTATTCTTTAAAATATATATTTTTTAAATTCCATTTTGTCTATCAGTAGATGGTTCAAATAATCTCAAATGATATAAACATAATAAAGACAAATAGTGTAATATTGTGACAGATGATGGCTAATAAGTACAACAACACTGCTACAGTTAAGTTACACAACCACCATAAAACTTCACGGCAAAGGAGAAAACATCAGGAAAGATTCAGCCAAAAGGAAAGACAACTACAATGTTACCATGCACAACTAAAGTAGTCAATTAAACCAATAGAAACAATGATGATAGTTAAGATAATTAAATAATACAAATGGGTCTAAAGATGGTGAAGCTAGACGTGCAGGGTATGTCCAGTTTAGCATCTTTTTAAATGTCAGACTGAGTCATTTCTTCAACCGGCACAAACAAAGCAGATGAGAAGTGACCGTTTAAAACTGTTCGGAGGTTCATTTTAGCTGCTGAGTTTCATTTCTGCTTCTTCACGACCGAATAGATCTGACGTCACTACATTTAGACTTCAAAAAACCAACAACATTTAAAAAAAAGAGACTTAGTGTCTTCTATTAATTTAAAGCTTAAACGGAGCTTTTAAATGTCCTAATAATTCATTTAAAAGCAGAAGTAACATTCAGGGTCACCTGTGCTCGGATAACTCGGACTAAACAATTCTCAATTCATGTTAATCAACATAAATCTAAAATGTTTCAGGGTGTTTTTACTTTACTCAGTCAACGAAAAAATACAACTTCAATATTGTATTGTCTGTTTTTTTCAAGCAAAATAAAAATAGTTATCTGTTTATAGATTCTCATTGGTCACCTATCCTATATGTGAAAATAAACTGGAAATCTTTAGGTTTTGGAAAAATACTTTTGTAATGTTGTTTTTGAGCATAATCTCACATTTAATAGACCAAACAAATAATCAATTGATAGATAAAATAATCAGAAGACTAACTGATAATACAAATAATCTTAAATTGCATTTTAAATGTATTTAATCAACTTTTATGGAAACAGTAGGGCAATTAAAAAGTATGCAGCAAAACATTACAATAAATTCTAAATTTTTTTATGCATTTTAAATTCGACTTTTTCTTGGATACCAGTAATTTATTTTTCTTTTAGTGACATTCATTAAATTAGTCCCTGTCCGCTCCCCTTTAATACAGTCCTACAAATCAATGGGCCGAATGATCTTATCGGAGCTAAAGCTGCATACATGTTGGCCAGCAAAAAAACACTGCATGGAAACATTAAAGATATGTTTGAAACATTGTTTTCCACGGATTGTTCATGTTAAAATATTAAATAGCAAGCGTCTTTATAACAGACTGAAGATTAAGTTTTATTGGCTCCATTTGCTTTTATTCTTTTTTGGCAAAAAAAGGAAGTGACACATCTCACGTGTGGGGACTGCGCTCTCTTCTCATTGGCTCACAGACCTGAAGGTCTCAGGTCATGAGGTTTGGACCCACTTTGAACTGTCAAGTTGTTGTTTGAGTCGGATCAGGTCCATTACACTTTGATAGATTATCTTTATGTCTACTTTGGGAGGTGATAGATCAGGTAAAGACCTCTTTATATGACATCTCTCAGGAATTATGTTCATATCCTGATGATTTGTTTTACAAATACATTTTGCAAAAAATGGTTCATTATTGATGAAGCAGAGACCGGTTAGATTTTTGTGGGTGAGTTAAGGTTGACCTTAGGAAAGGAGTGTAGTTTTGTTTAAATATTAATATTTTATTGATTAAAAAAGAGAAAAGTGTCCACACATGGACGGACATACAATATTTTGCTTGCATTTTAACAAGTGTGTCAGATCTCTCAGTAGACTGTAATATATGATCATATACTTAATTTGTCCTCAGTCTTCACATCGGAAGATTCATAATGATGTGTTTCCTCTTGTCATATGTCACCATCAGAGCAGGAAGTTGAATCATTCGTCTTTAAGGTTGAAGTCAGTCTTCTTTGTGGTTTAAAGCATTCTCTTCTCTATGACACGCTTTTTTTAACGTCCTCCTCGATCACATTTATCTTCGCCAAAAAAGGATCTATAGACACACACACACACACACACACACACACACACACACACACACACATACACACACACTCGGTCTTAGTGAATCACCAGAAATAAAATGCCCTGTTTGTCATGTGATTACCTACTTCTCAGAATTGCTTCACTCTTCCTCATATGCAGCTTTTTCCTTTCTTGAGACATACAAAGTGGATGTTAGTTACAGAACTATTGCTGCAGTTCATTCAAAGCACATAATTGTGTTCCCCTTTGGTTTCCCCTTCAGCAGCTTTAAAGGAAGTGGAGATACAATGATTGATACCACATATGGCCTACAGCCGGTTAGCTTAGCTTAGCGTAAAGACTGTAAACTGAGGGAAACAGCTAGCATGGCTCTGCCTAAAGGTAACTAAATCCATCCTACCAGCACCTCCAAAGATTACCATGTTATATGTTCTTTATTTGGGGGAGAGTTGCATTGTGGGTAAGAAAGAAGAAGACCATCTAAACCAATACCCTTACTACTTTAGTAATATGTGATATGTGAGCAAGAGTGTAAAGGTGCAACGTTATGAGGAAATAGTAGTATGTCCCAATTAAATTCATACAGTATGTACTAAAAATAAAAAGTACACGATTTGGAAAGCAGCGGATTTCTCTGGTTCTGATGGCATCAATTTTTCATTTCCATCGTGAGTCTGACGGTGTTACACAAAGGGAGCTTAACACTGAGAGTACAGGTTACCTGTGGGACCAGCAGATCTTATTACAAACAGCAGAAGCAAACAAAGAAACCTTTCTCCTTCAGGCAGCCGAAGCAGGAAGTTGGAGGCTGCCAGAAGTGAGAACTATGAGCAGTTTTCATCACAACATTAGGAGACATCAAGTTCCTCCTTTTTCTGCACAGCTACAGACGGATATGCAGAGCCGCCCGACCCTGTGAGGCTCGGATTGAATTTGAGGATGTTTTGTTTTTTTTGTTCTCTGTCAGTTTCAGATTCCCAACATGACCACCCCAGCGCCGATCTCTCCGGAGGAACAGGAGGAACTTAGAGAAGCTTTCGCCAAGATTGGTAAGTATGCTCAATACGCATTTAGCCAAGTTCAAGATATGCAGGTGTCATGAAAGCGGTATTATAGTGTGTCTGTTTCCTGTGTTTGACCTCTGACCTTTCCATTCTTCTCCAGATGTGGACAACAATGGATTCATCAGCAAGGCCGAGCTCAACGAGCTCTTCAGGGCCGCTAACCTGCCGCTGCCGGGCTACAGGGTCAGAGAGATCGTCCAGGAGCTGACCAAGTCCTCCGACCAGCTGACCTTTGATGAATTTACTCAGGTGAGTCCAAACATACAGTGTTCTTGTTTACTGGCGGGGGTGAAGGTGTTTCCTTCAAATTACTTTTATTATTACAAACATTGAGAAAGAAATGCTCAAAGATCAGTCAAAATCTGCTGTAGAGATGACACCAGATTTAATATACTATATATATATATATAATAAAATATTCTAAAGCAGGAACAAAACGCCGCTTTGCCTCTTTGCTGCACAGCTTCAGTTTATTGTCTATGTTGCTCTTTTTGTACCCTCTGCTGTCAAAGCCTTGAACCGCTTCCCTTTGTCTAAACTGTCTTTGGTGTGAATTGTTTATGAATCTTTATACTTGTGTGTCGACCGTCAGATTGTCCACGGGCTGAAGAGCACGGCGGTGGCAAAGACCTTCAGGAAGGCGATCAATAAAAAGGAGGGAATCTGTAACGTGGCAGGAACCTCAGAGCAGTCTGGCACTCAGCACTCATACTCAGGTCTGTGATCAGTGACACACACACACACACACACACACACACACACACATTTGATTTTTATTCACGTTCTATATTTTCTGGATTTACACCTGTATCAGGGCTTAGAAAGAGCACCTTTTTTGGGAGGTTAAAATCTATAAAAGTTTATTTTGGCTGCTCCCTGTGACCCACTGTGGAATTCCACTCTCTCTCTCTCTCTCTGCAGAGGAGGAGAAAGTAGCCTTTGTAAACTGGATCAATAAAGCGCTGGAGAAGGATGCCGACTGTAAACATGTTCTGCCGATGGATCCTAACAGCGACGACCTGTTCACCGCTATGGGAGACGGGATCGTTCTCTGGTGCGTTTTGTTTATAAATCAGATTTCTTTTATGAATTTCTCAACAAATTGTAAGTTAGCTTTTTTTCCTTCCTTCACGTTGCATAATGTTGCTGTAGCCAGCAGCTACTTAGCTTAACTTAGCATCAAGACTGGCACAATATGGGAAACAGCTAGCCAGGCTTTGTCCAAGTGTTATAACATCCACCTACCAAGCTCACTACTTGATATGTTATATCTTGTTTTTCTAGTATACAAATACTGAAATGTAAAAACAACAAATTAGGTGCTGGTAGGTTAGTTTCAATACCTTTCTCACAGAGCTATGTTTCCAATCTTTGTGCTAAGCAGAGTTTTCCTTCTGCTAACTGTAGCTTCATATTCACTTTAAAAAAATTATCGAGGTAAGAATCTAAACATCTAACTCTCAGCAAACCAGCAAAGTGCGTTAGTCCCAACATATCAAATTGTTTGTTTTAAAGTATATATTTCTATAAATGTGTCGTTAAGATGTTTCAATGTTCTCGCTGGTTAGTAAGATGATCAACCTGTCGGTCCCCGACACCATCGACGAGAGAACCATCAACAAGAAGAAGCTCACGCCTTTCACCATCCAGGTGAGACGGGAAACACCCGATTCAGTTTGGTCACTCTGTGCATGTTTCCCGCTCCGCTCTGCGAGTGTGTTCACATCGTGCGTCGTGTCGTTCGACCCGACAGGAGAACCTGAACTTGGCTCTGAACTCGTCGTCGGCCATCGGCTGCCACGTGGTCAACATCGGAGCTGAGGACCTGAAGGAGGGCAGGCAGCACCTGGTCCTGGGTCTGCTGTGGCAGGTCATCAAGATCGGGCTGTTCGCCGACATCGAGCTCAGCAGGAATGAAGGTGTGTGTGTGTGTGTGTGTGTGTGTGTGTGTGTGTGTGTGTGTGAGTGTTTGTGTGTGTGAGTGTGTGTGTGCTCATCTTGTTTCCACTTCAAACAGCAACACTAAATACAACCTCAAAAATGACCACAGAGTTTAAAGGAATAGTTCGACATTTTGTCAAGTACACTCATTTGCCTTCTTGCTGATGATGTTCAGACTGATGCCATTCTAATGTCGGCGAAGTTAGCTTAGCTTAGCACAAAGACCAGAAACTGGGGGAAGACGCTAGCCTGGCTCTGTCCAAAGGTAACTAAATCAACTCCAGCGGCTCCTCTGAAGCGACCTGATGAACACGGTGTGTTGTGTGCAGCTCTGATCGCTCTGCTGCGTGATGGAGAAAGTCTGGAGGATCTGATGAAACTTTCGCCCGAGGAGCTGCTGCTGCGTTGGGCCAACTATCACCTGGAGGAGGCTGGCTGCGGCAAGATCAATAACTTCAGCTCCGACATCAAGGTTATCCTCACACACACACACACACACACACAGACAGAAGTCTTAGACCCATCAATCATTTGATTTTTTTCTTAATGAACTGAATAAATCTGTATAAAATATAAATAAAATCTCAAATGCCAAGTGACAACCTGTAAATACTAAAATTCCTGATACGGTGGAGGTCTGTCTCTGAAAAACAGCGGTTTCAAAATCTTTTCTCTGATCAATCTATTAAACTTCATGTAAACATGTTGACGACAAAACAGACAGGGATGTAAATAAGATTCAAATAGAAAAAAAGATTCACATCAATAAAATACTGAATGCATGAATATTGTAGATTTTCTATCTGATCTCAAAGACAAACCAGATTGAATATGTGAATTTAGATTCTTTTAAACGCAAAATCCCTTCAGTCTGCAGTAGTTTTCACTCCCAAACTGTTTGTGTATGTTTCAGGACTCCAAGGCGTACTACAACCTTCTGAACCAAGTGGCACCCAAAGGAGACGAGGAGGGAATCCCCCCCATCGCCATCGACGTGTCAGGACTCAGGGTGAGAGACTCTGGCATTTTGGGTATCTAAAACTGACATGACTTGTAACTTGTCTCCTATATATAGAGACTCTCTTAGTGTATTAATATCAATTAGTGCTGAAACTGTCAACTATTTACATCTTTGATTATTCTGCAGACTGTTTTCTATCATTACTTTCAGTTCTCTGGTATGAATGTCAGAACATTTGGAAAAGTAATATTATTTTTTACAATAAAATGACTTAATGCTCAAGCTGACGCATTAACATTGCTTGTTGTAATAGCCAGCAGTCTAAAAATAAAGTAATAAATAAAGTAATAAATAGTAATAATACACTTTATTTACATAGCACTTATCAAAATATATGTTACAAAGTCAACAAACCTAAATATATTCATTTTACTTTCACATAAAACAAAGAAAAGCAACAACATGCTCACACTTAAGAAGCAAACTTAAAACAATTTATTTGCAGATTAGTTCATTAAGTATTGACTAATCAACTCGTCGTCTAATCGTAGATTACAAACCCAACAATTATATTGTATAATATTTTCTGTTTTTGAACCATAATTTAAATATTAAAGGGGGGATGTGGCAAATCAAATGAGACAATTAAGGATATTACAAAAATGTAATGGAATAAAATACCCAACTAAAATATACACAATAATAATAATTGAAAAAATAGGAAATAAAATGGTGCTAACATTTATAAAGAGCTTTGAGAATAGATTTAAAAGATAATCCGTCTCTGCAGGAGAAAGAGGACCTGCAGCGGGCCGAGTGCATGCTGGATCAGGCTGACCGGCTCGGATGCAGACAGTTCGTCATGCCAACTGACGTTGTCCGCGGCAACCCCAAATTGAACTTGGCCTTTGTTGCCAATCTGTTCAACAAGTACCCGGCTCTGAAGAAACCAGAGAACCAGGACATCGACTGGAGCTCCATCGAAGGTGAGTTCATGCTCAGAGACGGAATAGGAGACTCGATTCTTCTCTCTCTCTCTCTCCTCCTGCAAACCTCTTTATTCGTGGAAGTGAAGACATTTTTTATTTCCAGCAATTTCTTGAATACAATTTAAGCCATCTGCAAGAACGAAAGCATCGTAGGCTTGTCACAGCATTCTGATTTTAACTGATATACAATTATGCAGATTACCCATTTTGTGAGATCATTAACATCCATCTGGGATATATATATATATATATATATATATATATATATATATATATACAGCCTCCATTATTAAAGAAAAGCCATGAAATGTGACCTAATATTTTTTCTCTTTTTCTGTTTCCACTTGGAATTAACGGTCACAGCTTTTATGTCGACATGGCTTTATTTGTTCTTAATCCCTATACCCAACCAGAAAAAAACACTTAGTACTTTATTATTTGATTAATTTAGGTTCACGGTTGAATATCATGTCTTTTTATTTTGTATATTTTGTTGGCAGCTGAACTTCTCAAGAGTATGAAGGGCAGTGAAACACAACCGCTGGACCAAATTTACATATATTTGTGACAAAGAGAAACGGATATCAGCTTCACGTGACGCTGTACTTTAGTAATTCCTGTTTGTTTAAATCGGAGCACTGATCTCGTTCTTTCAGGTGAAACCAGGGAGGAGCGAACCTTCAGGAACTGGATGAACTCACTGGGGGTCAACCCTCGTGTCAACCACCTCTACATGTAATAACACTCTTCTGCTCTGGCCACTAAATCGGTTTCACACTTCCTGCCTTTAAAAAGCCAAACGGAGAGTAATACACCGCTCCAGTAAAATGAACGTCATGTTTGTTACAGAGACATCGATGACGCCCTCGTGATCTTCCAGTTGTACGAGAAGATCAATGTGCCGGTGGACTGGGACAAAGTCAACAAGCCTCCGTACTCTAAACTGGGCAGCAACATGAAGAAGGCACGACAGCCGAATTCAAGTGTTTAAAAAGTTTAAAGACTGAGAAAAAGCTCAGCAAATATATGCTGACATGCTGATGCAAGCATGCATAAAGGTTCATCATCTTGTTGTGCAGGCTAACTTTAGTGATTTATCAATAAACGCAAAGTACAAATGAGACGGATGGGAATGTGATTAGTTGTTCAGGTATTTGGCCAGAAACCAAAGTCATGGACAAATTAAAATGTTGACCTGATGATGGCGCAAAATTAAAAATTATTACAATTCATCCTGATGGAAACATGAATGACTGAACCAAATATCAGTACAAGCCTTACAACAGTTGTTGAATTTTTTCAGTCAAATATCAAATAAAAAAAACTGTTTAGAATTATTAAAAATGACGCCATGCTGAATAGACGGCAGAATTAACAAATGGTCTCAACATGCTGCTTAAATGCTTAGTACAAAGATTGATGGTTTATCCCACATTCACACTCATCATAAAATAAAAATATAAAAATACTTCCAGAAAATACAACTTGACTAAGTAAAATAAAATATAATTCTTCCATCTGTTCCAGCTGGAGAACTGTAACTACGCAGTGGAGTTGGGAAAGAAGGAGGCCAAATTCTCTCTGGTGGGAATCGCAGGTCAGGACCTGAACGCAGGGAATCGAACCCTCACCCTCGCTCTGCTCTGGCAGCTCATGAGGAGGTAACAACACTTTGTCTTTTAATTCTCTATTTTAAAAAAGGTTAAAAAAAATTGCTGTGCACATTTTCAGTTTCCTCATCTATAAAAGAAGACTTTAGCAGGTTTTAAAAGATGTTTCTATTAACCCTGGGCAATTGAAGCTTTTATTTTGAAACCTGGGATTGTTGTGGTGTTCCCTCAGATACACCTTGAACATCCTGGAGGACCTGGGCGCCGGTCAGAAAGTGACGGATGACACCATCGTGACCTGGGTCAACGACATGCTCACACAGGCTGGGAAACCCAAAATCTCCAGCTTTAAGGTAACCGAAACACAAAGCGAACCATCAGCTCATATTGTATGGAGCCAGGAAGAAAACTGAGTTTTTAGTTGAAAACAGAACCTGAATTAAAACAAGAAACATCGGCATTCAAATGCACTTTTTGTTTTTTAATTGCAATTTGTATGAGATCCAATACTATGACTTTGACCTTTTTTTTTACTTCCATATTTCTTTGACTAATTAAATAAACTGTATATATACATTTTAAATGAAAATAGCCTTATAATCTTCAAATTAATTAATATGAGTAATGCTTCACATTTATATTTTGGCATCAAAGAACCAGCAGTTGGTCTTCATATCGTGACAAATGAACAATACCAGTCACAATGACAGGTTTTAAATGCTTCTATTGTTTAACAATGTGATGCCAAATACATGTATTTATTATCTGTATGTAAACCTATGTAAACACAACAAGACAAGTCAGTCTTCTTCTGCTTATTGATTGGAGCTTGTTATGCTGCGTTCATTCGTGCCTAAGAGGGGGCGTGGCTTATCTCTGTGGCTTTACTCCGTGGAAACAGTTATCATTTCCGCCATCCACCACGGAAGAAATAACCACTAGTTCTGCTTTAAACTGGTTGTGGACATCCCACGAGTGTCGTAACGTCTAACACCCTGGTGTCTGGGTTCATGACATCACCCCTAGGCTCAAACAGCTCAGTGACTTTCACCGACTAACGTTACGTCTCGATAACTTCTGCTTCCAGCGCTACTAGACTAGCAGCAGCCAGGCGGCCGGAGCATCTCAACACTGATTGGCTTTCACAACTTCGCGCCACGCCATTTTGCACCTGCGGCCCCTCGGGTGCAAAATGGCCCTTTAGGTGGCGCTTGCGGTCTAGTCGGGGTCCGTGGCCCTATGGTTAAGAATAACTGTACTATACTATGACTTTCTAATTATACATTTATGGCATCCTTTCCTATGAAAATTATATTTATAGTTGTGCAGCTGTGAAGTTTTGGTTTGATTGTTAGAGATGTGTGTGTGTGTAGGATGGTTCTATCGGCAGCAGTATGCCGGTTCTGGACTTGATCGATGCCATCCAGCCCGGATCGATCAGATACGACCTGCTGAAGACAGAAGATCTAACTGAAGAGGAGAAACTCAACAATGCAAAGTATTGACACTTAAAAAAAAAAAAAGTTAACTAATTATTTCACACAATTTCCCTCTTCTGTGTCATTTTTAAGACCGAAACAGATCTTCTCATCTCTTCGCGCTCTCTGTCATTGTGTTCACAGGTACGCCATCTCCATGGCCAGGAAAATCGGTGCCCGGGTGTACGCGCTGCCCGAGGACCTGGTGGAGGTCAAACCTAAGATGGTGATGACGGTGTTTGCTTGCCTCATGGCACGCGGCATGAAGAGAGCCTAACGACCACCTACAATAGAATCGATCCACATGGTTTCTAGATAGGTCAGATAATAAAGAAAGTGGTGATGTCCGAAGGCAAAGGCACACTGGAAAGTTTATGTTTGGTACAACCACTGCAGTCTATTCGTTTTACACACTGAAGAAAAGTCCAGGCTTTAAACTCAAACAACTTCCTTGAGTTTGAGCCTAGAAAAATGTCAAAGTAATCTGATTGTTAAACTCTTTTTGTTGCAATATTGTCTTTTGTCTTAAAGTTATTTGCAACAGTGAAGCAGGTTAATCATGGAGGATTTGTCATTTACTGTTAGTTTGTGCGGTACAGAACGAGTCTTACCTGTTCAGGGTTTCACTTGATTACAGAGTCAAAATCACAAACTTCACACTCAATGTACGCAACAAATAAACAGATTTTTGTAAGAGCTGTGTTGTTATTGTATAAGAGAGATTGTCCCAGAATAACTAATGACATCACTTAACATTTAAAGAGTCACCCCACACTTTGGTCTTTGCTGACCTCCAGTGGTTCGACTGACCTGGCTTCAGTGATGCGCAGGTGAACTCCAGCACCCTGTGACATCACTGCTGGTCAGGCACGTGCACAGACATTTCGGGGGGGGGGGGCAGGTGCTCAAACCAAAAAAGCATGCACCCATCGCCAACATTATTTATGAAATTAAAAATAATAATAATAATTAAATACATAAAAAACACAGTAGGATATTTTCAACTTATATATATATATATATATATATATATATATGTATATATATATATACATATATATATATTTATTTTTGTTAACAAACAAACTCAAATTATCAAATTGAATAAATGAATAACAGGCTCTTCCTTGGTGCCATCTCTTGGAAGATTTGTATTACTTCACTGTGATTTAATAATAATAATACATTTTATTTGTATTGCACTTTATATTTAGCAATCTCAAAGTGCTACAGAGCAGAAAGATAAAACATGAACATTTAAAGATAAATTTAAAATAAATTTAAAAGCAGAGCCTATAAAATATATATTAGCAGTAAGCTTTCTTAAAAAGGTGAGTTTTCAGGTCACATTTAAAAGCCTCTGCAGTCTGTGGGGCCCTCAGATGGTCGGGGAGGGTGTTCCACAGCCTCGGAGCTGCAGAGGAAAAGGCCCGATCGCCCATAGTGCGGAGCTTGGTTCTGGGGACTTGGAGGGTGTTTCTGGTTGCAGAGCGGAGGGTGAATGAGGAGGTCTGGAGGATGAGTAGTTATTTTAGGTATTGGGGGGCATGTCCGTGAATGCACTGATGAGTGAGGAGGGAGAGCTTATACTCAATTCTGAATGGGATGGGGAGCCAGTGTAATGATTTCAGAACGGGGGTGATGTGGTCGTATTTGCGGACTTTTAACAGGATCCTGGCAGCGCTGTTTTGAATATGTTGCAGTCTCTGGATGTTCCTGTTAGAGATTCCGATGAGGAGAGCATTACAGTAATCCAGTCTGGACAAAACAAAGGCGTGGACAAGCTTCTCTGCATCTGTCAGGGTGAGTGTTGGACGGAGTTTGGCGATGTTCCTGAGGTGATAGAAAGCTGTCTTGCAGAGGTGTTTGATGTGGGTGTCAAAAGTGAGTTTGGGGTCCATTTTAACACCTAGATTGGTGACAGATGTGGAAAGAGGGACGTTTTGACCAGAGAAGGTGATACAGGTGATGGTGGAAGAGCGGAGCTGATGTGGTGTGCCAACTAGGATGGCTTCTGTTTTTGAACTGTTTAGCTGAAGAAAATTGAGTTTCATCCACGCCTCTATGTCCTTCAGGCAGGTGGTGAGTGTGGCTATAGAGTGGAAAGCAGAAGAAGTGGGGTTTGACCTCATATAGAGCTGTGTGTCATCAAGGTGATCGTGAAGTTGTGCTGCAACAGTTTTTTCCAGAACTTTGGACAGAAATGGAAGATTTGAAATAGGCCTGTAGTTGAATTTACTTAAATGTCTTGCTCAATGGCATATCTATCTATATATATATATATATATATATATATATATATATATATATATATATATATATATATATAATCTGTTTGCACTCAAGTAAACATGCACTGAATATTTGCGCTAGCAATTCAATTAAATTCAGTTTATTTTGTATAGCCCAAAATCACCAATTCCAAATTTGCCTCAGAGGGCTTTACAATCTGTACACATACGACATCCCTGTCCCAGGACCTCACATCGGATCAGGAAAAACTCCCCAAAAATAACCTTTCACAGGGAAAAAAGGGAAGAAACCTTCAGGAGAGCAACAGAGGAGGATCCCTCTCCCCGTTAGTAATGTGCAAAGGAGAGATGTAAATTCATCCATAAGGAGAGAGAGAAGGGAAGATAGGAGCTCAGTGTATCCTAAAATGTCCCCCAGGAGCCTATAAGCCTATAGCAGCATATCTAGGAACTGGACCAGTGCAAACCTGATTCAGCCCTAACTATAAGCGCTATCAAAGAGGAAAGTCTTAACTCTATTCTTAAATGAGGTGACTGTGTCTGCCTCCCGGACTGAAAGTGGAAGCTGGTTCCATAAAAGAGGAGCTTGATAACTGAAGGCTCTTGCTCCCATCCTAATTTGTTGAACTCTAGGAACCACAAGTAGTCCCGCATTTAGTGAGCGCAGCTCTCTAGTGGGACAATATGGTACTACAAGCTCCTTAAGATATGATAGTGCATCACCAATCATGGCTTTGTAGGCGAGGAGAAGAATTTGAAATGTGAGCATGTTAACATAGGAAATGTGTTCTCAATTATAAGATATATTTGTATTATCATATGCAGGCTTTATAGAGTTATTTCAGTTACTGTTTGATGGACAAATAGAACAGACAGTTAGAAGTGCTGAAGTTGACACGTGACAATAAAAGATTTTTGAATTGCAGAGTTTCACTGAAACTAAGTGATGCCCCCACGTTTTTATTCCTTCATTATTATACTCGGGTTAACACTGTATACACGCTATACAATACATAATCCGTTAACAGAGCAGCAGACCTAGATAGTTTCCATTTATAGTAGTCTTAGTTTATATTCTGCACTATTTAATGTTAATTTCATCTGTATTTGTATTTTATAATCTGTATATATCGTTATACTCGTTGCTCTGTACTAATACATGTGCAATGACAATAAAGTTTAATCTAATCTAGTCTAATCTAATCTATATATACACTTCGCACTGAACAGCACTTACTTTAGCCCAGTTGTGCAATACTAATACGTTTAAGTACTTTTTAATTTTTTAAAATTTATTTTATACACTTTATTCTCCGTCTGTATATATAATATTCTTCTTGTTTTTTTACTCTTTTATCTTATTTCTGTTATTATACTACTTGTTTTACTTATTACTGTGAGCAATGCTGCTGTAATCCTGTAATTTCCCCACTGAGGGACTAATAAAGGATTATTTTATCTTATCTTATCTTATATCTATATATCTATAAAGCGAGAGAGAGCGCGAGCGAGCGAGAGCTGTTTTCCATGGGAGACCCCACCAGGGCGGATGCCGCCGCCCCAGACAACATAGCTCCTGTAACACAGCTAACAACTTGATTGAAGACGGTGCCCGGTTCGGCCAGCACAGGCATCCGGATGGTGTGTATAGTGGTTTCGCCGTCGTAACGGGGCGTTGATAGAGCTCTCCGTAGAACACGGTTTAGTGGAGTCATCCAGGTCCGTGAAGAAGACAGACAGCAAGGCCAAAAACCTGCCGCTGGCTCCACTTCATGAAGTGGACCAGTCGGCAGACTTATGCCTGCCGCTGACTCCACTTCATGAAGTGGACCAGTCGGCAGACTTATGCCTGCCGCTGACTCCACTTCATGAAGTGGACCAGTCGGCAGACTTATGCCTGCCGCTGACTCCACTTCATGAAGTGGACCAGTCGGCAGACTTATGCCTGCCGCTGACTCCACTTCATGAAGGAGGACCAACGAGGAGTTTTTCCCCGCCAACGGGTTCCCCTGCCTGAAGAGGACCAGCAGCCGCTGGCTCCCCTCCAGGAAGAGGGCCAGTCAGCAGGCTCTTGCCCAGGCAATACTGATGAATGAAGAAAAAAATTGGGCTCCAGCAGAAGGGGCACTTTTCTCATCCAGGGCAAAAGGGCAGGTTCTTTTTTTTTTACCTTTATTTAACCAGGTGAAAGCATTTTTCAATCTTGAGAACCACTAGGGGTCTATCTGTGCATGTGCCTGCTGATGGGTGTGGTTACAGGTGCGACAGGGAACACTTCTGACCACAAACGTCTGCGATGCTGGTCAGTGGTGAAGCGGCATGAAACTTTTAACCAGAGAACAAGATTTCTCTTTAAAAAAAGTAACAGCTTGACATTGAGAAATATCCTGATACACAGAAGAGTCAATACAAATGTCATTATATATATATATATATATATAGGATGTCAGAAAAAGTAATAAATGTCAGTATTGTATGTCAAAAGTCATATTATGGTAGGTCATGATAAGTAATACAAAAGGTCATCTATGTCATACTTCATTTTTAAAAACTCAAAATAATAGTATAGTATGTAATTAAGTTAATTGAAAAAGGTCCTGTATGTCATTAGAAATGTCATAGTAACAAACCTTATAGTTTGTTATTTTTAATGATCGAGCTCTGATGAACAGGGATTGCGCAACACTAAGATTTAAAAGCTGTGCAGCAGAGAACTAGAACTTTCCTTTGAAATCATGTATTTTACCCTGAAAGATCACATTGACTTTAACAACTGAACCAAACATGCGAACCAAGTTCATGTTTTGTCAACTGTAGAAAGCAAAGCTGCGTGATGCCACCCGGCCTGCACGCGATGCCACGCGTTCCCAGCGTTGCCGTCTGAAAGTGATGTTTAGCTGCGTTCACAATGAGGGGAGCATTGATTTGATTCACGTCATCAATATTTACCAGACAAATAAAATCGTCAATGAAAGAACAAAAAAAATTCCACAAGATTGAATTAAACATTCCGTTTAATTTGAGGGGGAAAAAGAAATCGCAAGATTTCCAAAGGAAAGAGAGCCCTGGTAAAAAAAATGAAATGGTGAACAGAGTTGATCCTTGTTCTTTTTAAACTTCTGGAAAAGAGAAAGGGGAAAATGCTGACAAAGTTCAGAGGCATAACTGGATTTTAAAGTCTGAAGAAAACGTCACTACATATTTACAATATTAAGCCGGCTGCATTAGTTTCTGCTCCTGTGACGTACAAAGACATGAAGGATGTCCCTTTGATATACGTGGCACTATTTTAGTAAATCGGGCCACTTCTACTGTCCGTGCAGTGTCTCTGAGGTTGGTTATTTGGCAGGTTTGGCCTCAGCAGGGCTTTCTCCGGTGTCCAGGGTCTTGAGGAGGCGGAACAGGCCGGCGGCCTCTCGGATGCGGCTGAACTCAATGCAAAAGGCCTGAACCTCGATGAAGAGGTCCTGGACGTTGATGATCTTGTTTCGGATCAGCGACTGGAGGAAGACGCAGACCAAGCGGACCAGGCGGTTCTGGAAGATGATGTCATTAAAGTCAGTGAAAACAACTATAATGCCAAACATTTAAAAAACAGCAGCACGGACTACAGCCCCCAAACTAAAACTCACCATTATAACCTTCAGGAAGGCGGATTCATTATTGTATTAATGTATTTAGTCTGAACTAAGAGGACCAAATACTGTGCCTGAACAGTTTCGTTGTTATTCTGTATTAATCATTTGTCGTGCTATATATTTTGTATGAAATAATTGTTATGAATTAATAAACAATGAATGTACAGGAGTAAAATTACTAGTAAATTGAATGCAGTGACACAATAATGACTGCATTAGTTTTGCTGATATTTTGGCACCTCGAGAGATGCGTTCAGTGAATTTCTTTCAACTAATTTTCTGTTTTCGTGAGAACGAAGATCTAATAAAAGCACAGCATTTGAAATATTATATATAAAGTGTTGCGCTTTACCTGCATGTACTTGTCTTTGATTTGCTCACAGGTGGAGATGCAGTTGGAGATGTAGAGGTGGATGAACTCTGGAGGCAAGTCCACAGCTGTGGTCAACCTGAAGAAGCACGAGCAACGATTTAGGAAAAAAGGAAATCCATCAAAGTTTAAAGGAAGAAATGGCACCTTTAAAAAGAGAAACTTCCGTTCGTCTGATAAGACGAACTGGGAAAGTGGCTGCATGCGTCCTCGACATTACACGAAACATCGTGGCTTCTAACTCTCCCGGACGTATTCACCAAGGACTCTGCTGCCGGTTTTGAGATTTAGAGATAAATGATGGATTTAACCAGTTTGTGCATCAGTTATTGTAGCAGCCGGGCGGCTCGTTGTCACTTCAACTACAGCACCCTGCGTGCAAGGCACCAATCTCGTAAGTTAAAAAAAGGGAGAGAATTCTAAATCAGCATCCCTGAAACCAAAATTGCACTTTTTTTTAACAGTATTTGACTGACCGCTTGCCTTTAGTTACTTTTCAGATGGCAGTTTTTCATCCCCTTTCTGTTAAAGTGATACACACGCGTCTCTAGATGTGTGGAGAAGCTGAAAAGTGCAACGTCACAATGCCGAAAAAAAGTTTGCTTGAACATATGATCTTAGAGAATGAGATGCATTGCTGTAGATTAAATTACCCAACAGAATATAAAGGACTTCAAACTTGGAACTAGACAGGACATTGTTTTACCTTTCAAACAATGCTGATAATATTTGCTCATTTTTACTGAAGTAATATTTTAAATGCAGGACTTTTGTTTTTAGTGGATTATTCCCACATACTGATATTAGTACTTTTACTTGGCAGGCAGTACAGACAGCAGCGGCCTCACCTGTTGACGACCTCCATGGAGTGCAGCGACATGTCCATGTTAACCAGCACGGAGAAATACTCTGTGATCTGGCTGCTCTGCATCAGCTTCAGCAGCATCTCGATGGCCACCAGTGGGTTGTTCTCCACTAGGTCGGGGAGCTTTGCCGGGGACAGGCCGATGTGATAAACTAACTTTAGGTCCTTCTCCAACTCGGCCAGCAGCTGGAGAGAAAGAGAGAGTGATGAAGAAAACCTACCAACAGATATTGAGTCTGTATTAAACCCAGATCCATCTTCTTCTTCTGGGTCGTAGCGCTCCACCAGTGAGCCAATCTGTTGCTCCTTCATTTCACTGTAGTTTATTTAGACACAATCCCTTCACACACCATCCTGCTGCCTCAAACACTCAGAGCGCCAAGTGTGAATTAATACGCAGCTGAAAATAGTCCAACAAAAGCCTGTACCTCCTGTTTGTTTGATGAAAACCACAGTGACCAGCTGTTTAACAAAATGACCAGTGGAACTATACATTTGTGTTTTTAAAGATGTTCATCTTCAGTAGCAACCAATGTGCTTTAAACAATCATGTGACCGACGCAGAGCGACACAAGCTCACCTGTGACTGCTGCTGGGCCGACAGCGGGCTCTTAAAGGCCTTGGACATGATGCGTTTGATCTCCACGCCAGTGCTGTTCTTCACACACATGGAGCGATCCCATTGGACGCTGTGGTCCGGCTCGGTGGGGTTCAGCCACGCCAGCTCGTCCTCGCACACGTGCAGAGGCGGTGGCGGCCGGATGAACTCGGGGCGAAAGTGACCTGAGGACAGAGACAGGTGGTTTAGGAGAACCGATGATGTGTTCAATGACCACAAGTTACCAGCAACCAGATCCTGCTGAAATTTAAGTGTATTTTGGTTGCAGAAGGAAAATATTTTTTTTCTAATCTACTTGCCAGTTTTGTAACCATGGCAACATTTGCACAAGATATGAAGGCGTCCTCATATTCACAGAGTCAGCACCATGAGTCAGGATGTGAACAGCAAATAATTATAATCATCAGACACCATGACGGAAAAGGGGAGATCTTTTAAGAACACTTCCAACATTTAAAACCTTTACCTCAGTTTGTTTATTTGTTTCCCTGCTGAGAAATTTAGAAATGTGCCACAACTAAAAATATTCATAATTTAACATTTGACAGAAGGAAAGAGGGCTCTGGGATCTAGAGCAGCTTCTGTTTGGTGCTTTCTCACTTGCTGTGAAACCACTTTACCTGACAAATGTGTTTTTGTGTTTAATATGAACTCAAAATTAACAGATAATTTCTGGTTACTTGCCAAAGTGAAATGTAGAGCAGGGTGAATTTAAAGACATGAATTTAAGATGTTTCACATTGTCTTGAAATAGCTGAGCTGTTAGCATTCAGTCACACGAATCAAAAGCGTTACTTTTTTTTTAAACTGACACATGCAACTAAGTTTAGTCCCTGTTAATTCTGTCGAACCCAGTTTTGGTCCGTTATCAATTCTCAAACTTTAAAACAACACAAGCATCAAAACCACTTACTCTCCAGTGGAGGACGGGGCCCTGTGACCAGGGACTCGATGATCTGATTGGCCACGGAGCTGTCGAATCCTGAGTTAGATGAATCTGGGTCGGGGTCGTTCAGGATGCTGGGGAAGCTGGCTTTACTCTGAGTGGGCAGCTCTGACTGACGCTCTGCACCACAAAGACACAAAACACTTCAAGTTCCAGCCTTAAAACACAAGCGCTGTTGGTTTCTTTAGTAGATAAACATTTGTGTCACAGTGCACTGACCTGCCAACGCTAGCTGCAGCCCACTGATGTCTATGGACTGGGGCATGTTGCCGACGTCCATGCAGGACACCTGTCTGGGCGTCTTTTTGAAGAGATCCCTGGGCGGTGCCAACATCAGCTGAGACAGGAAGAACTTCTCTGGCTGGGTGATGGGAGGCAGGAAGCCTGGAGAGATCAAGAGACACAGAACAGACGTGTGACTGATGATGTTTGAATTATTCAATTAGTTGTTTGAACTATTCAATTAGTTGTTTGAACTATGAAATGTTACATCACAGTGAAAAGATTCCCATAAGAATCCTCTACAGCCAAAGACTGCAGCTTATAATATATATTTAACTGAGAAGGGCAGCCTAGCCTCACATTCTTTAGCATTATTAGGATTACTAAAAAATTACTTCTGAGATTGATGTGCAATCAATGTAGTTTGTTAGTTACTGTTTGTCAGTTGACTAATCAATAACTCGACTAAATTATTTGAGTTTCAAAAAGTGGTCTTTCATTTGAGAATATATATTCTTCATTTAGATTATAATTATTGATGCATTAATGAGGTCATGGCTTTAATGTCGCAGACAGCAACATTTGAGCTTATTTGAATTATTTTATATAGTCATGTATCTGGAGCTTGTGAATTTCTACACAGTGATAAATACAGTTATTATCTTCATAAAACTTCGCAATTGATTTTGTTTGAGTGTATATCTGTATCTACAAAGTAACTTAAGTTATCAAGAAACATAGTGGAGTAAAAAGTACAATATTTGACTTTGAAATGTAACGGTTAGTTAAGTAGCTGCAGAAAGCAGCACAAGGAAGTCCTAAAATGATTTACAAGTACCTCAAAATTGTAGGTAAATGTACTTAGTTATGTTCCACGACTGTATTTGTGTGGGCTTGGTTCAGTGCATGAAATCCTACCATTTCATCTCCTGTGCACCAACTCCTTTATATTATACTTTCCTTCAACGTCTTTACTTTATTAAAATACACTTGCTATTTTTACTTTATAATACATACTTATTTTAAAGTACTGTTATGTTCATTTGTTTACAATATTTATGTTAGGTCTCGATATTGCATGTTTATTGTTTTATTCTCGGTCTATGTTTATTGCCCCTGTCACCATGTCAAATTACATACAAGAGTATGTGCAACTCGGCAATAAACGATTCTGATTATTAATCTCCTATCCTCTTGAATGCAATCGGTCTTGGACACAGATGACAACAACACAGTTTTGAGTAATACAAGTGTTGTGCATCACACACACTGACACGCAAACCTACCGGAGAGCACCTTCTCCTGCTCCTCCCCGGCAGGTGAGGGGTTCAGCAGGTGTGCAAACACGGCGGCGAACGGGTTGGCGGCCAGCGGCTCGGTGCGGTACATCTCCCACAGCAGGTAGAGGGCGGTGAGCCGCTGCGGGGAGCTGGGCAGCAGGTCCGGCTGCTGCAGGAGCATGACCAGCACCGAGCCCACCCTGAAGTGCTCCGCCTTCCCGAAGTAGTGGTGGAAATGGGTGGAGAGGCTCTCGAAGGTGTTGGTGCATGCCTCCTCCGATATGATGCTCAGCAGGTTGGACAGCTCCTTCGGGGCGAGGGTCATGGTCTCCTCGCCTCGGTGACGTAAGCAAAGCTCGTCTGGAGATCGGCGTCGTATAAACTTCTGTATATCGCTGGTCAATACGGTCGATCTGTCATCACCTGCGAGCAGTCACTCCATGTTTGTGGCCGGAAAAACAAAACGCACCGAAAGTCATCGCACGCTGAGCAACGAGTTAGCTTAGCTTAGCGACGCTAACTGGCGAAAACCGGTAGAGTCATGGTCCAAACTGAAGAGTACGTCTGGTAAAAAATAAAACCCAGCACCGATCGGTTCGGTAGCTACATACCAGTCCACACAACACCAGGAAACACCGACCTAGGGGAGAGTATTCCGGTCTGCCGAAGCGTGAGGAGATCTGTTAAACACGGCTCTGCTGCTTAGCCGTTTAAATTCTGATTTGACCCTATGGGAGCGTTGCATTGTGGGTAGCGGAGTTCCGTGTTCCAGGGTTTCACTTCCCGCACAAATCGGACCGCTGTATTTAAAAGAAAACCTCACGCTGACGCTTTAGGGTAGCACGTGGCATTAAAGACTGTTTTATTGTGGTATATATGAACAAGTAATCTCCAAACTAACGTTTTAAAGACAAAACGGACCAGAAATGAACACTAAACATGACCAGCTCTCAACCCTCTTTACCCATAAGCCCTTGCGATGTACTTCCGGGATTTGTGCTGGAGTAACAGTAAAAGTTGTAGCTCCTTAAAATAGTTCTTGTCTATTTTTTGCTGGAGCCATTATAATAATCAGTGGTAGGAAGTGACTAAGTTAAAATACTTACTACTGTACGTACACTATGTAAACATTTTAAATACATGTACTTTACTTGAGTATTTCCATTTTTTAATTTCTAATTATACTCCACTACCTCTCAGAGGAAAATATTGTATGCCCATTTTTAGAGCATTTATCTGATAACTTATCGAATACAATTACTCTTTAGTTTCATTGATGATGAGGGAAAGAAAGGTTTTGAGTTTGTTTATTTAGAGATATGAATGAGCTGTTTTCTCTGTTATTATAATCAACGTAATTAAGTTAATAAATTTTTGCTTGTAAAACAAATAAAACAAAAATAAGTGTCTAAACACGTCTTACAGTCTGTTATCAATCATGAATCTTGCATTATGTTTCTATAAATTGGAATAGAAAATGTAAGATGTCTCGAGCCAACGATTATTCTAATTCATCTTCAATTGTAGTATTACTTTTAATTAGTTTTACAACTGATGTGAGGATGGTGAAACTCAAGCCATTTATTTTAACTGATTTTAGAACGTTTACTGGAACATGGTCAGCTTTTTTAACATGACACATAATGTGACTGCCACTTTTTTTCATTTATCTCTCTCCTCCACACAGAAGGAGGCACATATAAATCACAAAAAACGTTTGTCTCAGAATCTGATTTCTCCTGATGTTTTACTGAACCTCAAAGGTCCCCGTGGAGCTCTCGTCTTGCTATGGAGATCTTTTTTCATTAATGAGTGGATCCCTGTTGTGTGGATCTCCTGCATGATGGTGACCCAATGAACATTCCTGCAGTTTCACACTATTCCACTGATATACAGGTTGCGTTGTCAGGACATGCATCAACATATGCAGACGGAGGATTCAATCAATACGAAGAGAGATCAATCACATGCTCATCAATGAGCTCTCACGTTAAAGTGGACGAGAACGGTCCAGAAAGCTTTAAATTGACTTTAGTGAATTTACTTCAGTCCAATGAAAAGGTTGAGATTCAAAACTTGATTTGAATGGGGAGCCGTTCCTTCTGGTGAAACTTGTTTCTTCAGTGACACTCAAAGAATATCCCAAACATCTCAAATGAGCTGTTTCCACTTTATAAACTCAAGATCAACACTTTGTAAACGGGTCTTTTGCCACCTAAAAATGTCAACTTTCTCCACCTACTGAGGGAGCTGGACACACACACACACACACACACACACACACACACACACACACACACACACACAGTCTGTCTTCTGTCTGAACTATTCTGGGTCTTTATTTGACATTCAACTGAAATTCACTGACACATTGTCAGCTGACCCCTTTTAGCTGCATATAATATACATTCAATTCAACTTGAGCTACAGAGTCAAGTGTCTTTATTCTCAGAAAACATTAATTTATGAGAAGATTATTGACATTTAAAGACATTTTTACCTTTTAAAAATGTTTGACAATTGTGATTTTAAAGAAAGGTGAGCACAAAAACTTTCTTGAGCCTTGTGCCTCACTTAAAAAAAAGGTTCACAGAAAACTGGCATAACATGATATATTATTAGTTCTATAATAATTAAGTTATTTTCTACAGTTATAAGAAAAAGAAAAAGAAGTGTTAACAGTCATTTAAATTATTTTCTGTACTAAATGCTTGATAGGATTTCTTTATTTTATTTAATATTTTTCACAGTCTGGAATATGTCAATAATGAGCAATAACAGGGTTACATTTTGCATTAATTAATATGGTAAAATAAATACATTTTAAATACTGCTCACTCTCTCAAACAGAAATAAATAAAAAACATAATACGCACTAGAGGCAACAAGTAAAGCACAACCATACAATTAAGAATTCAGCCAGCCAAGAACACAGAGATGTCAAACAGTTGAGTTCACTTGAGTTTAATAAGGGAACTTAAATCATGTGACGTATTTTGCCAACTCACCATTACGCTGAATTATCGCCATATTATGCAGAGAGGGCGCGTGAACCCGTATTTACATTACATTACATTACATTACATGTATTTAAATTAGGACTCCTGATATTGTCTTTTGAATGCAGCTTTTTTCTTCTTCTTGTAAGTTGTAGGTTTTCTGTTTGTTAGGCTTTAATGAATTTGTACACAAACTTTTCAAATTGGAATCAGACTCAGAACGAAGCTGGTTTTCAGAGACAAACTCTAATAATGGAGTTAAAGGTTAAACGTCTGCAGGGCCACTATTGAAGCAGATCCCTGGTAAAAGCTGTGTGTCACATCATCTCATCTCGCTGTGCACTCGGTTTTAAAGGGAAACTGCAGGCAAAACCAAACATGCAAACATGTTCAGCGTCACAAGTTTGATCCAGAGCTCATGAATCAATGTCTGGATGTTACAGGAGTCAGAGCAATCTGAATGGAGAACAACCAAGGTCGTCCAGCTCCTAAATGTACATGACAAATGTTAACGGCTCCCAGAATCCTTTGCAGCTCAAATTTGTCAAATGAAGATGTCTAAGTCACAAATATATATATATATATACAATATAAATTCATATACTTTAATGCACTATATATATGCAAATATATGTAAATAAACCTGTCATCATCATGAACTTGATCAGTGTGCAATAAAGAGCATAATGTGTATTGCCTTTTGTACTGAATATTCTTTGCTGTGATATATATGTCAAGGGTTGATCAAATATAAGTTATCAATTAGAAAAGTCACTGCAGCCATTAAGATATGATGTGTCTTATAGCATTACAACTGTAAGAGAGCAAAAAATGTGTTTTTCAAGAATAGAAAATCCAGGAAACTATGCATCTTCTTTTCCTCCTGTAACTCTCAGAACACTAAAAGGTTAAATCATGTAATGCACTCATGGCTGCTTTGTGTTTCATGTCATATGGTCTGTTGAATTCACACTGTGGCTGTTTTGGGTTTCTTCTGTGACTCAAGATCAACACCGTCACAGGCATTTCAGGCTGAAGGCACACTTTCAAAAAAATGTGTGCGTTCTTCATCTTCAGGAAAATAAGACGCAGCAGGGAATCATCGTCTTCCTCTCAGGGATCGGCATACTCTGGTTTGTGTGCCTCTTAAATAACATAACAATACAACAAGGAGACACGGTTTCAGGTCCATAGTCACTTTAGTCAACAAGGGAAGGTTTGGTTCATACTGCACACACACACACACGCGCACACACATACACACGCACACACTGACACCTGAATATATATATGGCACAAAAAATATCCACCTTCAATCTGAGAGTCAGTCTGGAGTCCAAACACACGGGACGTCTTTTTAAAGAGCGATTACAACCAAACATTACTGAACAAAAACATCACAACCTCCAGCTGATCAAACTAGAGACCATAAAGCAAGTAGGTGAAAAAGAAACACAAAGAAAATTAATATCAATATGAAAACCTTTTTGAATAACAATGTCAGTTAATATATATATATATATATATATATATATATATATATATATTTAGATGTATATATATATATACTTATATATCAGGCCTGCAGGCAAACACACTGTAAACTTCAACACTAGCAACAGGTCCACAATCTCCACCAGGCGGTTCGTTCAGCTCCACGTCGCCTCTCGGCCAAAAGCTGAGGCAGCAATACCACAAGGAAGGAAAAGGCTCAGAAGTCACACTTCAAATACGTGTGAATCCATATAAAATATGTTCGGGTGTAGTTCGGTATGAACCGATCAACGCTTCAGCGGAAGCCGAGAGGAAAACGCCAACCTCGTCTGATCCTAGTAATTCAGATCGAAATAAATGAAAGTAATAATAGGTTATCTTTTGTTTAGCTACACGTAAATAATTCCTATATTATATGCAAGTTCTCCTACTTTAAAGTTAATTAATCTATCATATCTAAATACCAGTATTTTAGGGACATCAGTGTAGAGTTTAAATGATCAACAACTCCACTGCCTCCCTTTAAATATAATGTTTTTATGCTTATGTTTAATTTCTCTTCCAAAGTAAAGGTTTAGTTAGTCAAGTTTCAGTTATGTTCTTATAAATTATAGTGAAAACTACAATAATAAGAACCAGGTTGGGCAAAAAATGTAATCAAAAATTAGATGTCTTCCTCTATACTGACCACCAGATGAATTTAAAGTAATTTCTTTACTGGTGGTAAAATGCTTCATCACCTCTATAAATACACAGAGGCTCAAGTTACAGACTTCACATCAGAGACGGATGTGTGACGTTAAGGAAGCTGATGATGATGATGAAGATTTATAGCACAAATCTTACTGAAAACTGTCCGTCACAGCCGGATGGATGACTTCCACTTCATTCACACAGCATCACTGAGTTTGAGTGTTATTGTTCTTTTTTTGACTGAAGTTTCATTAGTGTTAGGCTTTTGTTTAATTTCTAATTCCCTTTTTTTTTAACTCATCGATGAGATGGAGGTAAGGCTCTTGAGAAAGAAAAAAATGTTGAGATATCTGTTAAGGCAAAAGTCAAAGGGAAAGTAAAATATAAATAAATCCCCCTTATGCACTGTAAGTGTAGAGGTCAGTTACCACTAGCCACACACCAGCATCTCAATGCTTTTACAATATTAATACAAAAGCAGGTGAGGTTGACGTGCATGGGGAAGATGATGAGATGAAGAGAGAAGAAGAAGTTTACTTTAAAAAGTGGAAGGAGGAGGAAAAGTTCTCAGGGGAAACTTAGAAAATATAATTTGTTTACTTCTAGTTAAAAGTAGAATAAAAGATGCGTCACTGAGATAATTTTCTGGCCAGTTCAGAATGATTTCCTGCTCTGAGATGTTTGATAAACAACTAAAACCGTCTAAATGTGATCTGATTGATATTAGCTATGCACTCTCCTGTAATCATATTACATTTGGATTAAGTTACCGCTACCATGACATTTATTGTGAAGCAGTCGCAGGAAACACAATGAATTTGTCACCAAACCAGACGGAGATAATGAGCCGGTCTGTAAGAGGGCTTCAGAGGAAGGAAGACGGGGAAGAAAATACAAAGAAAGGAGAAAGAAAATCTCAGATTTTAGTTTACAGCTCTAACGTGTTTCTTTGTTTGTTGCATAGCTTCCTTTCATTCTCTGGAATCAGACCCAACCTATTTAATATATTCCTTCTCGTTTCCCACATGGTAATATTAAAAATAATCAAAATGTTTCACTTGAGGAGAAAGACTGTGAATGTCCTCTGTTGGGGGTCGGGTGAGGGCAAAAACTACGGAAGCCCAGAGAAGTCATAATGTACTTCACACGACATTATTATTGTTTTCTTTTGATCACAAAAAAAAAATTATAATCTTGGCCTGTTAAATAACAAGATTTGTTTTCCTGTAAATGATCATTTCGTGATTGAAAAAAAGTGCTGAAGTTGAGGTGAAAAAAATAATGATTTCCATGTTATGAGAAGGAATGTTTTTGCTGCTTTTTCCATCAAGATACCGGAAGAACTTGTTTAAATGTCTGACTTTAAAAGTCTCTTAGTCCTTTGAACACAATTTATAGAGTTACTACATGTTGTAGCCAGACATGCTATATTTTGGACCGTACAGGTACAGGTGCCTGTCGCACCTCCACATTTTGTCCCTTAGGATTAAGATAATTATTTTGTGATTTCAAGAAAACACAATTTCTGCTGTGGACATTTATACACACATTTCTTGTGATCAAAAGAAACTTCTCTGACCTTCTGCAAAAGAAAAAGAACGTTGGATCCTTCACACCAAACACATCTGGAATGAAACTCACACCAAATAACAACATTAAGATGCCTGAAGAGCCTCTCAGTTCACCAACAACCTTATTGTTAGACCTTATTAATACTTAGTAATAATACATCAACTGAACCAGCATTAAGAAACCCCTAAATGAAAGGCCTATTGGGTCGAAAGAGTAGCTCAGAAAACAGAACAAAACAAAACTCTAAACTGATGCTCATACTCACAATAAAATATTAGTGAAACTGTGATTTATGTTCACATGCTCTTGATTGGTTTGAGTATGAAGGAAAAACTAAAAAGGAGCCGAGTCAACTTTTCCCTTCTAGTTCAGATCCAAGAAGCTGAACTGGAGTGAGACAACACATGTCCAGAGACTGAACAAGGAAACCAAAACACTCCTCCTTGTTCTCAGTCGGCGTAGTGCATGATGGACTCCACATAGTTTCCTGGAAAGAGGCCGGTGGTCGTGTTCATCACGCCTTCATACCACCCGTCCTCGTTCTTCTTGATGACGTAGATGATCGCTCCTTCCTGGAACGACAACTCGTCCTCCTTGTCGGCAGCGTAGTCGTAGATGGCCACCACTAGAGGGCGACAAACACACCATAATGTTGTTAATAATAATCAATATGCTTGTGGATTTCTTTGCCTTTATTCGATAGTGATAAGAGAGACAGGAAATGCAGCTATTGAGAGGAGGCCAGAGATGGTTCAGAAAAGGTTTTCTATTGAATGGTGTTAATGAGAGTGGAGAGCGTAAGGTTGTTGATGATTATGTATATCCCACAATGCAACACACAACTAAATGTAAGCTGGTAGTGTACAGTGTACGTACCTTTCTCCTGGTAGCTTCTGGGGGCCCATGGTGGGTCTTCCTCAGCGTACGGGTCGCAGTACTCCACTACCGCTGAGTCCTCCTCTTCCTGTCCGTCCTCCAATGGCTGAGGAGAAAGGAGGGGCTCTTCGGGCCCCGATTGGCTCTCGGCGGCTGGATGAGGGGGAGGAGGGACGTCTGAGACTGAGCGGTGAGAAAGTACATTATGCATTTTAGAAACACACACACACAAAATTACAGGTAAACAAATATCAGTAAAGCCAGACATCGCTCTAAGTTATAGAGTAATGTGGACTACTTACTGGACTCCTGAACTCGAGCAACGAAACCCATCAGAGGAAGCTGAGGACTGAACTGGAGGAGGGAGGGGGGCGGGGGGGAGGCTGCCAACACACACATATCAAAGATCATTTACGCATTGAGCATTTTAATACACAAATAAATGGCCTTATTTTGAAATATATTTTCTACGAATTCTGACCTGTACCAGTCTGAACACAACCAGTATGAGCTTCCCCAGACTGGTGTGTGTCACAGGACATACCTGGGCTTTGGTTGTAGTAGGGACCGCCGTTGACCTGGTTCTCTGTTACGATTGGCTGACCAGTCACAGAGGGGGGGCGGCGGTATGGCAGTGACCCCCCCACCTGTTGAGCCTGCTGACGGGGCTGAGGCCGGTTCATACTGAAGAACTGAGGGACGATGGGACCTGAGACAGAACAGGGACGAGCTTAGACAGAGTACAGAGGTTTGGTGTTAATCCAGTTAAGGACCAATATATTTATACATTAAATATTTAAATATTTAATGTTTGAACACTCCTGTACAACTTTCATCTTTTTTCAATTCAATTTTATATATATATTTTTTTACTGTAATCCTGAAAACAGAAATACAAAAATTGTACTCTGGACCGATCTCAGGCCTCAAGGAGATACAAATATCCAAATATAAAAGGACATGTTCCAGAC